>NW_009932476.1:273119-275905 GCF_000696875.1 Nestor notabilis
TTATCACCAAGGCAGATACACACTGGGGAAGGACTAAGGCCTGGTTTAGATAACGATGACTTCTTTACTTGATACAAATTTGGTCTCAAGCCCAGAAACCTTTCTGAACCCGCTAGAGGTAATAAAGTCACAAAGCTGAAGAAATATTTGAAAGCACATAGAGTAAGTTTTCCCACCCTGTTGAAGTCAGTTGCTGAAGTTCCTTTGCCACCAACAGGAGCATGAACAAGCCCTGTCAGAGGTGAAGAAGAGCTGCCACCTTCTCAGGAAGGCTCATTGAAAGAGCATTTATAAAGAAAACAAGTAGTAAGTATGTGATTCACCCTCTGAGCTACCCAGAGTCATCCAGACCTGAACCACTGCATGTGCAAAGGCAGATTAACTGGAAAGCATTTATTAATAATTTAAGAATAAGATGACCCTTGGCTCTGTGCTCATCCCCAGCAGGTCTCTCATAACACTAATCCAGCCAAGCCAATTCCAACCTAAGACATTACACAGAGGTACTTGTTTGCTTCTATTGTGGGAAATAATGTAGAAAAATACATAGCCAGAGGGAATGAAAACACAAGGAGCATAGATTTACACTGTCACTTTGAGTCTGAGCCTGTTATTAAATCCTCACATGCCTTCTCTCCATATCATTTACCAGCACTTTGGCTAAGCTTGGAGGTTGCTTGAGGATCAAGCTTGAGCATGTTCCATGTTTTAGCATATCCCATGTGCCCATTCAGGTAAGTGGGTGAGTGCAGTCAAGTATGTTCTGGTCTACCAGTAGCTATCTCCCTGCATGGTCATGTCTTATTTCAGATTCCTTTCTCCCCTCTCGGAACCCAGCCCATTGGGAAACTGGTAAGTGAGAATCTGGTGCAAAAAGCAGGAGAGAATCCTCTGTACTTTTCATATAGGAAACTGCACTCAGCTGGATGAGCAACATCTTTTGAAGCTGGGATATGCTGGGGCTGAGCATTGTGGATCAACCTTAAGTTGTATTTGCAAGGATTTTCTTTTCTTTTAAAATCCAAATTGTAATTTGGATGCATCTAAAATCTCATGGTGACATGGAGATTTCCTGAGATTATAGATAAACATCATCTAAGTACCACGATAGGTGAGCTGGAGATTTTCATCAGCATTAGGTAGAACCAGCTTGCAGGTTTCAACACTCTAACAGCTCTTCAGGGACTCAGATGACACCTCTCTCTTGGCCTTTAACATAAATCCCAGTGTCAATGTCCTCAGTGATTATTAGTGGTGGCAATCCACAGGGCTCTGACATCAGTTCTAACAGTCTCCCAATAGTTTATTTTCAAAGCTTTTTGGTTTGAAATGCCAAAATGAATCAGAGAAGAGATCCTCTACACAGCATTGAAGATGCTAAAGGGGAGTAGATTAGGGGCATGCATTTTTCCAGTGAATCTCTGAAGACTTCTGGACATGTAAATGCCTTTACTTAGACAGAGTTATAAGATGATTTTGGAGACCTTGGCCACTTGCTCAAAGGATACCTGGCCTTCTTTGTATGATAGATAGCCCTTTTTGGTGCTGTATGGAAAGCACTTATGATTATTTGTTGTCTTGTAACAGTACAAATGACAGGATGCAGACTTTGGCTTAATTTTCTGCTGTGCATCCTCCCTCAAGAGTAACATGTTTGAAACTTGAGGATGTCATTTTATCCCATTACAGAGTCACACAGCTATATGAAAGGCTGTGTTTGTTTGTTTGTTACTGTTATAGGATTGGTCCATGGCATGTACCCACCCAGGTATCTTCACAGCCCCATGAAATGCCAGCAGATGACTCTCTCTCGGGTCATGGTCTAGATGGTATAAATGATTATGCAGAAACAACCCTGCATCAGCCTCACACATAGGAAATGTATTAGAGCCACGCATGAACTTCCTCATGGGCAGGAACTTTGCATCTCCTTAGCCAGCTGTAACGACCTGGAGCATATCATCAAAAGAAACAGTTGAAATAAATCATAAAATCATAGAATAGTTAGGGTTGGAAAGGACCTTAAGATCATCTAGTTCCAACCCCCTGCCATGAGCAGGGACACCACACACTAAACTATGTCGCCCAAGGCTCTGTCCAGCCTGGCCTTGAACACCTCCAGGGTTGGAGCATTCACAACTTCCTTGGGCAACCTATTCCAGTGCCTCACCACCCTCACTGTGAAGAACTTCTTCCTTATATCTAACCTAAAGTTTCCCTGTTTAAGTTTAAAGCCATTACCCCTCGTCCTACCACTAGAGTCCCTAATGAAGAGTCCCTCCCCAGCATCCTTGTAGGCCCCCTTCAGATATTGGAAGCTGCTCTGAGGTCTCCACGCAGCCTTCTCTTCTCCAGGCTGAACAGCCCCAACTTTCTCAGCCTGTCTTCATACGGGAGGTGCTCCAGCTCCTGATCATCCTCGTGGCCCTCCTCTGGACTTGCTCCAACAGCTCCATGTCCTTTTTATGTTGAGGACACCAGAACTGGACACAACACTCCAAGTGAGGTCTCACAAGAGCAGAGTAGAGGGGCAGGATCACCTCCTTTGACCTGCTGGTCATGCTTCTTTTGATACAGCCCAGGATACGGTTGGCTTTCTGGGCTGCAAGCGCACACTGCCTGCTCATGTTGAGTTTCTCATCAACCACCACCCCCAAGTCCTTCTCTGCAGGGCTGCACTGCTGCATCACTTGGCTTTTAGCTTGGTTCTCTCTTCTCCTCCCATATGTAGCCTCTTTGCAAAAGAATAGACACACCAGTATCAGTGCTATCAGTCAGAGCAGGAA
>NW_009932476.1:275915-285132 GCF_000696875.1 Nestor notabilis
AGCGCAGTGTTCCTTGGTATGCTCCACTGTTGGCAGAGGAAATTTAAACCTATATATAAACCACAGTGCTGTGCTTTGTGCTTTCTGTCCTTCCCATTTGCCAGTCATCAAGGGTAGGTGGAGGTACTTACTCTTTTCTTACTGTTGCTGTTGCATTTAAAACTCCAGAGAGGAAAGGATTTACAGCAGGAGCAAAGCTCTGCTTAGAAGCTGTTTTAAAGCATCCTAAGAATTGTTTCCAAGCTTCTAAAATATACATTATTATCTCTTCCCACTCCAAAAAATTGATGGAGAAAAAGACAAAACATTCCCTATCACACAACAATCACTCTCAAATGCTGTTTCCTTAACTGTGTTTTGCATTACTGTCAACTCTCCCATTTCCATCTCCTGCCTGGCTCTGCAGTGCCTGGGGGACTGTGTTATCATGATCAAGTGAGGAGGAAATTACAAAACTGGCATCCTGTAATATTTCATGCAGGAATCAAATGCTGCTTTACCATGAAGTCATTGGTTTCTGTCTGTACAATCCAATGCACTTCAGTAATTCCAGTTACTGGATATGGTTTTGAGGCTGGAAAATAGACATACATGAGCTGAAGTGGATCTGATCCTGTCTGGAAGAGAACTCCATGTTTCTGTGTGACAGCTGTCAGGAATTCACATGCCTCCAGAGACTTAGGGCATTTCTTTCACTCCAAGCAGTGACAGATCTTGTCAGGATTTGACTTCTCAGTCCTCGTATTGGTGTGAATCTCGGCCCTGCAATGTGCAGTAAGGGAAGCTGACAGTAATCCCTGCTTGTGGTAATGTGTCCTTGTTATTTTAACTAAATCCTCTTGCTCGTTGAACAGGGAAGTTTCCACTTGGCACTTGGCTGGAGGATGGTAACCAGATGTCTGCACCCTGGATCTCCATAAGGAATGAGGCAGCGAGGGCACCAGTTAATTCCTGTTGGGATCTCCAGCCACTCTGAATAGCAGATCCAGAGTGAGTGCAGTGAGCGCACAGCAATGACCTCCCCTTGCACAAACACCGCAGTCCATCTGATTAGGCACCATGGGCATTCCTCCAGGATCTCCAGATATTCACAGGCTGGTCTGAGCTGCTGCCCTGCCTGAGCTGGGAGTTCTGCAGGACTCCTGGAAAGTCAGCCAGTGCCATTATGCCTGGATAACTGCTGAGGCAGAGAAAGGATACGCATCCAGGCTTTCCCAGGCACGGGGTAACCTTTCAGCTGCTACATTTAAGACACACATTCAAAGTTCCCTCCCTATCCAAGTTTTTCATTCTCTATAAATAGGCAGTGCTGGCTTCCCTCAGACTACTCTCTCAGTGAGGACAATTCATTCCGAAGGCAATCACGTTTGCTGATATCCCTGATGAGGCTGTCAGGAATTGATGCTGGTACTTGGATCAGTTGCATGTCTATTGAGAACAAGCTCCAAATTCATTTCCTCCAGGCAGAGAGCCAGACCTACTGACAGACAGAAGTGTAGGCGCTCTTCAGGAAGACCAGCCCTGTTCCTTCAAATCCATCCTAAATTCAAAGTTGCTTGCGGGGAAAAGACACATTCAGCACCCTGTGGCAGTTGTTTGATGGCTCCCAGCCCTGCTGCCAAGCTTTACCTACAACCTAGAGGCAAAAGGACAGCTGATGTGTTTAATTCTCTGCTGAATGAGATGGAAGAGCAGATTTTCAACAGAGGTTCAAACCTAGGCCAAGCAGCCAGACCCCGGCAGCTCCCATTTGTAACCTCTCATGGGCAGTGTCTGGATTTATCTGAAATCTGACTTTGAACCTCCTGAGAAGCCAAAGTGACAAATAAGCTCTTTGAAAATCTTCACTCCTTCTGTAGCTAAAACTTGGTATTTGCAGCATTTCTGATAAGCTCAGAGAGGCAAGTTTATTTGGATCTGGACTCACTGTGGGGTTGGGAGAGGATTTGAAGGACTATTACCTTCTGGTGTTGGTTTTGCTTCTTTCTCACAGGATGATGGAAGAGGCAGAACCCCTCATCCCCAGCCCCACTGGGAGCTGGCTCTACCTTTCTTCAAATGCAAGCCTGTGGTTGAAATAATGTTCTACTTCTGTAAAAACACAAGCCCATTCCACTGGCCTGATGGAAGCTGCTCCTCTTTGTGTGGCATCCCATAGTGGTTTTCAGGGGTTGATTTTTGTCAATGTGAAGGGTAATTCCCTGCCTGTTAGCAGCTCTTCCTTTTGAACTTCCCTGCTTATCTTTTCAGACAGTGTATTTAAATACTTTTTCCACCTGGGAGAGATTTCAAAGGGTGAGGGGAAGACTTTTGGGGAAAGGATGAAGATCTAAGGAAAACCAATTCTGTGGCTGTAGGAGAGGCTCTGAAAGGGAAGAACAGATGGGCTGTAGGTTTTATTAACCATGTATTATACTCAATTATGCACCCCCAAATGCACATAAAGGCTGTAATAGGCATTTTGAGTGTCTCCAGCTCCACTCCTTTGTTTGGTGATTCCCCAGCAGTGGGTTAGAGACAGAAGGAAGAGTGAAAGAGAATTCTATTCCTCATTGTGGATGATGTTGGTAGCAGGGGTGCGTAAAAGTGATTCTTGGCACGGTGCCTTTCTTGAAGACATGTTTCAGGCAAACTGAGCTGCACCCCATGTGTTTCTTATCAGTGGCCTAAAATAGTGGTTGAATCCACAAAACCCTGGCACACCACCACACCTCCTCACTGTGGGACCTAAGGGAAAGTTCACTCTGCTGCAGTACCAGCACAGGAGAGGTGCTCTCATGCTTGTCTTGTAGTTAACTGTCTACCTCAAGCCTTGCTTTCACTAGGAAAGAGCAACAGAGCAAGAGCCAAGTCTTCATCATAAGCTGATCCTAAATTAATAGTTAACACTCAACCCAAGTCATAATTACCACCCGTGTTACTCTCACATGGGGAGCTGGAGGGTTTTTTGCTTACCTGGAATTTTTTTTGGCTTTACATGTTCAGAATTTAAGCTTGTGTGGAAGAAACGAGTTCTTTTAATTTCCATTCGGTGTTTCAGTGTCAGGAAAGCTTGAGAAACCACTCTGAAGGTTTCCTTTCAAGCAGCACATGCTGTCATTGCAGGGAAGGAATTCACCCATGAGCACAGCTCTGCAGAGACGTCAGCCTGCCATGAAGCTCTGCTGCCATCCTGGGTCCCTCTTGCCTGCCAGTGACATTCAGAGCCTTGTAACAGAACTGGCATGTCACAGGCTCTGTGACAAATGTGCTTGGCACATTGGATGGACAGTGCCTGAACCACTGAGGTTACAGCCTAAATAAGCAAAAAGCAGGAGGGGAAGCTGCCCTCATTGAAGGAACAGGCAGGTCACTGGTGTAGCTGCTCCCTGTATGATTTGGACAGTGACTAGAGTAGGTCTGTAAAACAAAGTGGTTTCCCTCACTTCAGGACCCAGCTGTATATGCACAGTACATAGGTGCTTGCTTTAGGTCTCAGAAACACACAATTTCTGCTGTCACGCTGTAAGGACACGTCTGTGTGGCTAAACACTGCTTCCACTAAATGGGATGGGATGGGGGGGAATTAGAAGTGTGTATCTAAACATGCAGAGGGAGAACAGGATTTTCTCAAAACTGTTTTGGTTTTGTTTTGCTGGGAATGGATTTGACCCACCTCTTATTGCAGGATACTATGGCAAGATCAGTGTTATTCCAAAAGCATGGGAAAATGCTGCAGCCTGTCTCACTGCTGTCTCCCAGTGCCATGCCCTAGATGGTGGCAAACGAAATGCCCTGTTATCTGTGCCTGCCTGCAGCAATCACGGTTTCCCTGCCATCCACACTGCTCATCAGTCACAGGCAATTCTCCTTCTGTCTCACACACATAGACTTGGACACAGGTTTTCACCCCATGCACGAACAGGGCTCTGCAGTCCCAGCTTTCCTCAGATTCTTTGCTTTGGAGAAACGAATGGCAGTCCTGGGGTAAAGGTTGGACTTGATGGTCTTAAAGGTCTTTTCCAACCTAGCTGATTCTACGAGCGGAAGCACAAGAGCAATGTGCATTGAAAGCTTGCCACCTTCCGGACATTGAAGAGTACTGTGTCTTCTACAGGAAAAGTAAGTACAGAAAAGGAACTCCAGCCACGGACTATAGGTATGCAAAGTGTCAGTGTACGTATATGAACTTTAGGGTTGAAAAGGGAAAAAGATGGCTGGAGAAGGAATGTGAGTTGCACACGGCAGCACTCTAGCCCATCCTCACAGAGGCTGGAGTGCTCATTTTCTCCCTTTGTGTATGTTGCTGAGCTTGTGTGAATAAGGGATGGTGTAGCATGTGCCAGTACGTGCCAGCACGCATCCATCCACCACGTCTCCTCTTTTCCCAGTCCCACCTGCAAATCTGCCCAGTGCTGCTGATGTGCTGCCCCTGTCGTTTCCCACTGCACACCCTGAGAGCCACAGGGCCCCTCTGTGCCACACTCCCCCCGACATGTCCTTTGCCAGGAATAATGAACTGTGCTACTGCCTGTGAGACACCGAACTCAGGGCTCCTGGGCTGTAACACAAGGCACAGATACAAACGTGTTTTCATTCATAAGCCACCATGGTTTGGATTCAGGGCTTAGGAGACAGGAGGCCATGGAAGTCACCCACTGCATCTACCTGTTGTCCACATGCCATGGATTTCATACCTGGGAAAAAATGCTCTGGTGAGAGCTCTCTACTGAGAGCTGTGGTCTCAGTTTTTAATACAGAGTGCAGTAAACCAAAATCCCATGGTAATAATAACAGATTCTAACCATGGGGCTTCAACATGGGACTTAAGCCATGGGCACAGAACTAAAGGAGGGTCTTTGCTGCTCAGCGTCTTTTCTCCAGACTAACCCGCAGGCATGAACAGATCCTTCCTCTAGCAGTGAATAACATTGCTCAGATCATGGGATCCTGACAGGGTTTTTTAATTGAAACCAAAGCAAAACAAAATACAAAGTATTTTCTTTATTTTTATTGGTTTTAGATGAGTCCCTCATTTGTATTGCAAGTGTGAACAGACATTTGTGCAGTCTCAGTACAGCTTTACTAGTGTGACCGAACAAGGAGAGCTCTCAAAATCCCCAGCATCAGTACAGCTCTTCCAATCCTCCCCTTTCATTGAAATTTCACAGCATTCCCCAGTAACTCAACTCTCAGGACAGGAGCAAGGCCTGCAGAACAGATTTGTTTATGTAGGTTTATCAGATCTCAATGACACCCTGTACGTGCTCTGGGTGTTTACAGGTCTGGGAGCAGTGACATAGCTACCCCAGAGACACGATGCTCAGATAGACCCCATGAAACCCAAGGCTCAATTTAAACATCAGTGTATTACTGCACAGAAAATCACAGCTATTCTTTCTGTGCCAGGAGCTATAAACACAGGTTTTATTCCAAAATAAGGTCAGAGTTACATACTCTCGCAAGCTTCAAAAGGCTTTCAGCTCCTATTGAAGAAAACAACTGCAATAGAAAGCGATCAATACACCAAGGAGGTGGTTGTATTTTTGCCAACAAATACTCCTTTTACTTTCTTGCTGGAGTAAATTGGAGCCAGAAATTGCAAACCCCCATACACACTGCATCCAACTTCTCTCCCAAATATTGGTACCTAGACATTCATTTAAAAAGCAGCTACAGGCATCTTACAGGACGAAACAGCATCTAATGTATTACGATTTCATTCCTCCGAATACTACTAATCACTTTTTTTCTAGCCCTGTTAAGCCTGACCTGCCTGAAAATCAGTTCAGGTGACTCAAATGAATTGTTTTCCCTCTGTCACTCTCCCAGCCTGGTGCTGTAGCAGAAATTGCTTTGGATATTTATATTCAGACCCAGGGGCTTGGAGCAACCTGCTCTAGTGGAAGATGTCCCTGCCCATAGCAGGGGGTTGGAATTGGATGAGCTTTAAGGTCCCTTCCAAACCAAACCAGTCTGGGATTTGACTTCAAAAGAAAAAGCTCAGAAGGACATTTCATCCCTCTCCAGCCTGCAGTGCTGCTGCTTTGCTCTTGACTTTGCACATGTAAGAGCCACGTCTTGGTGTGTGCAGTGCAAACAAATGGCAACCACAAATTTGTCTTTGAGAAACCGAAGACATCTTTTATACAACTAGACATAATTGGGTACCCAGGGACGTGCAACCCTGCGTTACCTTTGGGATGCAGAGAAAGGCTTCAATCTCTCCTGTCTTTCTGTAGCCTTGAAGTGCTGCCTGAGCCTTGGTGCACTCCCTCCTCCTGCTTTTGCCTGGTGTTGGTGAGATGGTACATGGCATAAACTGTCACCAACCCTTCCACAGCAGGATCAGACTTTCGACCCCTTCAGGTCACCACAGCAGTAGCAGAGATTTTTCATCAGCTTCGGAGGCTTTTATAGCAAAGATGATGATTGTAATAGGCATGCAAATGAGCCAAGTCATTTAATCTAGATTGGCATCATCTTAATTATAGCAGTGTGATCAACCTTTTTGACCATTCAAATTGCCTACCAAAACCACAGCAGGGCACATCAGGCAGAGCTCAGAGAACTGTGAGGAGTGGGAATTCTAAGGGCACTTTGAGTGTGAGGTGGAATCAGCCTCCAGAAACTGAGTCCCCAGGCAAGATGGTGATTTGAGCATCTCCCTTCTCACTGGGGATTCACATGAATGAGCACTCATTATGCTACAAGGCTCTGAGACCAGTAGGAGTAAAGGTGTGTGTGATGTGGTTACAGCTCCTCTGAGGCTCATAGGGCACCCTGAACTAGGGAGAACTATGCAACTGCTGTTCTGTACACTGCGTAACATCAGGTCAAGGTTGCTTTACCTTTTTAAAGTACTCAGGAATTGCGTATCTGTCTCCCAGCACTGTTCTTAGTCTCTGGCTGTCATCACAGAATTGTTTTCTGGTTAATAACACACGGGTAGTTTCTGTTATCACTCACCTTTAGCAGGGAGTGTGAGGCGAGACACCACCCTAGGCAAAAGACTGATGGCTTTCGGGTTTTATCCCACAAAACAAGCTTCAGTCCGAGGATACAATGCATGCAAATGCAGCAGTTAAGCACCTCCAGCAACATCAGCCCTTCCATTCGTTTCACTGTCTGCAGTGACCTCACATCAAGGTGTCCCTTTGCCTCGTCAGACCACCACAAACACACACCTGAAGCTAACTTCACATCTAGCAAAACCAGGGCCATTCCTGAGACACCAGAGCTGGTGGCACTGCTGCTGAAGCTCCACCACAGAGGTGACACCAAGGCAAAAGAACAGCCTCACCCTCCAGTATTGCACCACTGCCCGCCAGTATCAGTGTCCCAGGATAGACACATGTGAATCAATATTAAGCCATGGTAGAGCAGGGTCACAATTTGCAGGTCTTCTCTCCTTAGATAATCCCCTGAATGTGCCCCATCTGAGCCCCAGTAAGAAATGTGATAGCCTGACTGGGCCCTCTGGACCCGGTGATGTTTGGCATGCTCAAGGCTTTGTATTGCAGACATTAAACACAACATAATGGAAGGTTTCTTGGAATGTTCCACTACCTGCACAGATGACTTTAGTCTAAATCCTTGTAGTTCCTTTTATGTGTCTCTTCAGAAGACACCTAAAATTACTAACATCAACCCTGTTAAAAATACTTTGATTTCTAGTAGTATTAGCTACTGCATTTTGTGACTTGCAGCTAATTCTCTGTACCTGGAACAAATCCCCTCTTTGTCCTCGGGGTAAGACAGTAATCTCAAAAGCTTTTTGACTGAGCCCATGCTGTGCAGATCTCAGGCAGAGGCACATGGAAGAGCCCTTGCAGGTGTACTCTGTAAAAACCGCAGAGGCTGTTGTCTGAAGTAACACACAAGTGCTTTTGTAGCAGAAGTAGCGTACTTACTACATGTCATAATGCTTGCACATTTATCTTTGCCTTTCCCACCACCGCCTGTGTACATGGAGGTCACTCCAAAATGCAAGAGCAGTCTCTTTAATTGCATTCATTTTAGTTATGGCACCTGCCTTGCCTTTACATTTCCACATATAGACCTGGCTCCTTCTTTTACTTTTTGCCTCTCTGTTTAGCCAGGAAAACCAGATATGCTGGTGTGACCCATACCACCCTGGAGTTTAGGTTCCTCTTGTGCTACCAAAGACAAGGCTCAGGGATTGTCAGCCTGTCTTGTCCTGCATTTCAGGAGCAGCACAACTGGCATTTAGCTAAGACAGAGCTTTTCCCCTTGCACCTCCTCCTCAACCTGGGAACACAGAATCTAGAAATAGGAATGAGGAAACCTCACCACCCCTCCTTTAGCCCTTGCAGAAAATGTCTTCTCTGTTCTCTTCTTACTTTTTACCATCACAACTTGGCCCTGGCCACACCAACCCTTCACCTCCCTGGCTCCAGAGCAGAGCAAGGCTGTCTCTCAGGGAACCAGAGGTGCTGCAGCCTGCACACTGCTGCCCTGGCTGGGGAAGAGAGTGTTCAACCAGAGCACACCAAAGGCATCCTCTACCACAGTTAGCGCTCTTAGCTGCAGGCAATGCGAGGCCAGCCCAGGTGTGTCCCATGAGGATTTAAGGGCAGACGTGGGCATTGTGCTGTTCCCATTGGGATTTAAGGGTTGTCGTAGGGGCAACGCTATTCTTGTCTGAGAGGTTGAAGAGTCTTGGGAGGAGAGTCCCTGCTTTCGGCCTGGTGCTTCCCGTGGGGAAGGGATGGAGCTTCCGCAGGAGGCTGGAAGGAAGCAGCATCGTGCTCTCATGGAGAGGAACCCGGGGTTGCTCGGTCGCGGGGTGCCCGGCAGCTGTTGGGATTTAAGGGTTGTCGTAGGGGCAACGCTATTCTTGTCTGAGAGGTTGAAGAGTCTTGGGAGGAGAGTCCCTGCTTTCGGCCTGGTGCTTCCCGTGGGGAAGGGATGGAGCTTCCGCAGGAGGCTGGAAGGAAGCAGCATCGTGCTCTCATGGAGAGGAACCCGGGGTTGCTCGGTCGCGGGGTGCCCGGCAGCTGCGGCGGGCGGGCATGTTAGTGTTAAACGCTTGCTTTGGGGGCTCCGTTCAGTGCAGAGGGACATTGGAGCGCTCCAATGTGTAATTGCTGCAGTAAAAGCTGCAAACGCGCCTCTAGCCCAGTGCCGAGCTCGCTGCCAGACCATGCTCCAGTGTTCTCGTACCCGCGGGCTGCTCGCGGCCGCTGGAGCTTGTGCCTCCCCCGCGCGGCCGGCC
>NW_009932476.1:285163-289532 GCF_000696875.1 Nestor notabilis
GCTGAACGGCCTCGCACAGCGTCGAGTGTGTGTGAACATCGCACCCGCCTGCGGAGTCTTAGATGTCAGCAACAGCCAAAGGTAGAATGAGCAGTAGATTTGCGGATCGATTCCTTATTTGTGACCGTGTAGGTAACAGCCACGTGCTCAGGGCGAGGGACGTTACATTCCAACCCTCCCCAGGTTGGGTGAGTCCTGCTTTTGCCTTCGTTGTGCAGATCCTCCTCTTTAGGACTTCGAGCACATGGAGCTCCAGCAGTAGGGTCGCTGGATCTCTTCCCAGCTAATATGAGCATGAGCAGTAGGGCACAGGCGTCATGGTTTCTTTTGAAGCACAGTGGTAAAGAGAAAGGGAGTTTTGGAGCTGTCTGTGCTCACAGTAGAGTCTGCTGTGAAACAGACTAGTCCAAGGTTATTCTTTGTAATGCTGCTTGGTGAATGGGAGAACTTGTATATGTGAAACGCAGCAGTTTTGCCTTCCCTGGAATGGCACCTCGTTGTGATCTGTGTCCTGATACTGCTTTAGTAAATGTAGCTCAAGATCTACCTTGTGTTGCATGAACCTTGGATATGTTCACAGTGTGAAATCAGCCCTGGCCAAAACCTTCACTCTGCAGATGCAGCAGAATTGTCATATTATTCTATTTACAGACAGGATAGAAATAGCTTGATGAAGGTCAGGTGAGAAAGTTGTGGTGAAGCTGCAAGGTAAATAAGCACTTGATTCATGGGCAATGACAAGGAGAGGAGGAGAGTTATGCTAGCTCAGATATCTTGATTCCCTTTTCACCACTGTTGCTGTTAAATTAGTCCCTCTATTTTTGCATGCTCATTCATACTTCTGCTGTGCAGTGCACACCCTTTTCTCCTTTGCCAGGCTGCAGAGAGCATCCCTTTCCTACTGCAGCTGTGATGCATTTCAATGCAGTGAGCATTTGAGTGGTTGCCTGCTGTGTTGCTCCACTGAGGTGCAATGGTGGGAAGAGCAGCTCCAAAGTTGGTTGGTTACAGATTTGCTGGGGAACTTTCAAGAACTGGGTAGCTTACCTGATGTTTCAGTCTGTTTGTGTGGCTTTGTAGCGGAGTGCAGTCACCTCTAGGAGTTGTATTGGATGACAGGTACCATGGTTCTTGCTGTTGTCATGCCTAAAAACTGAAATATGCTTCATTGCAGGTGCATTACCCAGAAGCTGCGCCTTTTGCTGTAACAGTGTTGAAGGTGGCAGACTGCTTTTGCAATAGCCCACATACAAGCCAATGCAACCTGTAAGTAACTTAAAGATGTGCAATCTTCCATTTGCTTATCTTTTTGTAGGAATATGATGCTTCTCATGCTGCTGAAGTGCTCGCCCAGCTGTGCTGGTGGGCTGTGTTCATCCGGATTCTAATTTTCATGGAACAGTCCTGCAAAACTGGTCAATATTCTCTGGACTTCATTTGTGTTCAACCCCCCTTCCCATCTCGTCATATCAGTGCTGCTTAACTCTGATGTGAATTTTATCCTTTTTCTGAAGTGCTGTTTTATTTTTGCTTTCCTAATATTGTCTCAGAAGTGCTGATGTCTGGATGCAGTTAAAGCCAGTGCCCTTTCTGGAAGGCAAAAGGGAACTTCGGGTTACCGCCATGCTTAAATGTTGGTCTAACTTGGTGGGGTGGAAGTGTTTCTTGCTGTCAGTGCAATTGTCTTATTGCTGTGTGTTACTGTGTACCCAGATTAGCACTTTGCCACTGCTAAAATGGTAACTGGGCTTGATACAGACATAAAGGAATGAATATTGTTAACTTACATGTAGCTCCTGATTCCCCTTGTGCGTTTGTTCTGTGGAATGTTTGGAGGGATGAGCAAAGGGTAGTGCATTTGAGGCCTTTATTTCCACTTGCTTAAGTCAAATGACTGGAATTAAATGTGACCTGTCTGAAAGCAAGCCTTGTTTCCAAAAAGTGCATGGGAAGCTGAGATCAGAAGACACATTGCAAACATTGCAGTAGCATAACTTGAGGCAAGTGCAATCATTTACTTGACTAATGAATCCCCAGGGCTGCTAGCAAGAAAGCAAATCCCTCATTCATCTTCTTAATTTAATAAGCAGAGGGGTTGGCCTTAAGGGTAAATGAAATGCATAGTGATCCTATGAATGTTTCAACAAATTGCTGTACAATAAGATAAGGGAGATCCAGAAAAAGGCTTGTTTTAGTCTGAGAGACTGTCAGTGGGCTTTAAGGGGAAGAAACTGGAGCCGATGGTTCTGGGTTGCTCTTGCATGACAAGTCTCTCTATCCAGTTTGTACAGGCTGGAACACAGGATTTTTGTTGGGATACTATCTAGTGAGCTTAGTAGTGCTTGTGCTTGGTGTTGCACATGAGTTAGCAGAGATCAAGCTTGCAGAGCTGTGCAGCATGAGCAGGGAATGCAACCTCCCTGCTGCTGCTTTTATGTCTGTGTGTGCTCCTTAGAAAGGCTCATGGAAGAGCTGGAGGATGCCTGTACTTGTGGCAGCTAATGAGGCACATGCCTGTCTTTCATGCTCTTAATTACTCTAGAGGAGGTATCAATGGTGTGAAACAATGAAATTCTTTACTGGTTAGAAGGGTTGATTGCTGGTTCTGCTATCACAGTGATTACTGTATGATCACCTAAGCAAGTGTTGTGTGTTAGGGAAACAGGCAGGGATGAGGTCATGATATTGCTACAGATGATGAACTTTTTAGTATGAAAACAAAAACAGGGTAAGGAAGCTTCTGCCATATGTAATACACTCGGTAATTTGTTGGGTTTTCTTAAACCAAAGAACAAATGAAAACTGCAGAAGGGAATGGTTTTTAAACTGAAATTAAACCATAAGCCATATAAAGTGACTTTTGGGAGGCTGGTTAAAGCATTAAGAAGTTGAAAATGGGAATGCTTGTTCGTGGCTATCGTTTGAGAGAGGATTATTGGATTAGATGGGCCATTGCTGTTGAATGTAGTTTAATACTTATTATCTGAGGCCTTTTATGGTGAACACATAAGAGTAGAGAACTGAGTCAGATTATGAAAAAATGAGTGACTTTTGGTTTGTCATGAATTTGAGTTCTTGAAATGAAACTGAATGGTCAGATCTATTAATGAAGGTAAAATATATAGATATAGTGTTCATATCTTGCATTGGGATCTGAAATAACTGATTTGGTGGGGTGGAAGCTACATAATGTGGATTTAAGTTATGAAATTCATGTATATGCATTAGTGTAGCTCTGTTCTAGAGTAAGATTGTTTATAATGGAGTGCTTTTGGATGCTAGCCAGTATTTGCAGGGCTGCTCTTCTGAAGCTTGGTGACTTTAAGAATAATGTGTAGCAAATTGCTCTTTTTAATTGAGGTAGGTGGTTGTCATAAGCTAAACAAGGCCTTGGCATATTGTGAGCATTATTTTAGGGTTCAAGTTGTAGTTCTGAACACATCAAGGATTGAAGACCTTGAAAATCTCAGTATTGCAGCACTTATGCTAGCACAAAACAAAATCCCTCAAACACCAAGTTGGTGACTGGATTTACTGTAAACACACAAGGGTTCTTGGCACTTGGAGGCCAAGCTGGAGCCAGCTCTTGTGTCGTGTGGTTCCCCCATGGTCAGCAGACTGCTGCCTGTTTGAGTGCTGTAGATGCCATGTGCAAGATGCTTCTGTGTAAGGGTGCAGACAGTTTTGAGGTGTGCATAGTTTAATCTGGTAATAAAGAACACTTAAGTGAATGATGGTTTGTGTCGTTTGCAGTATGGGAAGCATTTTTGTTTGCATGAGAGAAAACAGCAGCCAGGTATTTGGGTTTCAATAAGCTGGGGAAGAAGGGAAGCTTCCAAAAGGGAATATCCTCATTTCCACTGTGGCTTGGCATTGAATGGTCTGTGCTGTTGAGCCTGTCTGGAAACTAAAAGGTTTAGGCAGATAGGCTGTGGTCAGCTTCTGCTTGTTCATGGAGTGGATGGCACTAGGGTATGAAACAACCTCATCAGGGTGTCTGGTGTCTCTCCCTTAGGTGCTGCCTCACCTGTAAGGTGACTTTGAACTGGTCAATAAAGACCAGTCCATCCCCAAATCAGACTTAAGACATGAGCACTCTTAACAGAGGAAGGGGAAAGAGAAGTATCCTGGTTCCATAGTAGATACAAAGGATGTGGGGAATACATGCTTCTGTTGGCTAGAGTTCTGTCATCTGGAGCACTCCTCAGGTCTTGTGGGTTGGCTGCTCACTGCTATTCCAGTTTAGCTGCTGCCTCTTCATCCCTTCCTGAGACAGGACTAGTTTTAACCAAACAAAAAACTGTAGGGGGAAGGAAGGTATATGCTGTGGCTGAGCCCAAGGGGCACTTCATTCCTGTTGGGAAAGGGT
>NW_009932476.1:289563-297133 GCF_000696875.1 Nestor notabilis
TGTAGGTCTGCTCTTGGTCCTGGTTGTAAAGTCTATCCTTCCCCTTCCTTGGAGAGGTTATCAGATGTGTTGAACTGATGCAGTTTGCCAAACTGATAGTATTATCTGTGTTGGGGAAAACCCAGTATACATATTAGTTCTGGGTGCAGGTCCCTGGATAAGGAACTTAACTCTTTGATTCCTCCCCACTCCCATCCCCTCTTTGCTTGCTTCTCGGTATTTCAAAGCTGCCTCCTGATATGGCTTTGGCCAGATTAACTTTGTTTTCACTTGAGAGTGATTTTTGTGCTGGTGTATTTGAATAATGAGGGGTTTTGGCTTTACTGCTGCTGTCACCTCTTTCCTAAGAGTCTGGGCAGCATTGAGCTGTGTTAGGTGGGGAGAACAAAAGTGGAAGCATGAAGCTGATTGAGCCCTGTGTTCAGGTCTGCATGCCAGTGTCTAGGTAATGCTGCAATGTGTGAGAGCCTAATGAGCATCATGGTGAGAGGCCAGAAATCCTGGCTGAGAATTCACATTTCCAGTTCCTAGTTTGGTGTGCATAGATCACTCCAGACTGGGAACTGGTTATTGAACTGATGTCAGGCATACAAGAAATAAGCCCTTCTTGCTGACAGACCCTGGGCTGTTGGCAAACCCAGCTGTCCCATCTCTCAAGCATGTCTCTTGCTCTGCTGCCTCTCTGCCAGGGTGTTAGTGCTTTGTGCCCTTGTGTATAGCTGGTGAGTGAGTGACTCCAGAAAAGCTTGTTTTGAAATACTGAAGAGCTGGGTGCTAGGGGTATGTGAGTGCTGTGTTACCAGCCAGGGCCCGAGTTTGTGTATTCCTGTGTCTCTGAAGGTGGCCGTTGCCAAATGTGCCTGCAAGGTGCCAGGAACTCCTTAGTGTGCTCTTTTAAAATGTCAAACTCTTCTGTCTGCTTCACAGAGTGACAAGATCTGTCATGCCTTCAGCTGAGCCTCCATATTACAAGTGATAGTTGTGCACTTCATTCCAGAGCTCACTGGGTTTCACTTGGCCAGAAGTCCAAACCTCTCCTGTACTCCTGCCCCAGGAGGTTTGGCCTTAATGCATTTATCTGTGTGTACAAGGAGAAGGGAACATTTCTGTTTTCACAGATGGTGTGGGTTCAGGAAATCCAGTCAGCTGGTGTGGATCTGGAAACCATTCTGCCCTTATTAACACCCTCTGATGATATAAACAGAGAATCCCCTAAGCAAGGAGCAGTCTAAATAAAACTTCAGGCCAAACCAGAACATCTATGGTGTGCCAGATCCTGCCTTGGGGAGAGAGAGGATGGGAAGTGCCAGGAAAGATCTTAATTTCTAAGAGACAGATCCATGATTAAGAAAAGTCTGTACTCCTGCTTCTCCCAAGAGGGTGAGAGGAGAGCTGAGGAAGGGATATCCTAGAGAAAGGAGTTTTCTCTGCCACTTCTTTATCTCTTCTCTTGGAAGTGATTGGCGAGATCTAAGCCAGGAACTGTCTTAAGACAGAGGTTGGAGAGGCTGTATAGATCTGAGCCTGTATTTGCTGTCTGCCTCTGTCTCCTGTCTGTAGTACAGAAGAGCAACTAACAATACCCAACTGCAGAGCAGTACCTGTGCCTGTGGTGGGAGCCCTGGGGTGCTGCTGGATGCCATGTCCTTCCTGGTTTCTTGTGGCTGCAGGTACATTACATATCAGGGCTTGGGGAAGTGCCAGTTGCCACTGGTTGCTCAGATACATCTACTTTGTGCCCGCACCTGACTGGTGGTTGTAGTGGGGAGTGGACTGTGGAGCAAAGTGATCTTACATGGGGTGTTTTAAGAGGTTGTTCCGATGTCCTGCCAAAATGGACTGGGACAGTTCTTCCAGGCGTGACATCTCCAATGAAGACAGAGGTGAAGGGGCTGGAAAATGCTGTGATGCAACTTTGAGACCTGAAACAAGAAGGAGTTTTCTCTTTTCTTGTACTTTCTTATCTCTTTGTTTTCCTTTTATCTCTTCACTTTTTGTTTGTCTGTTCTTTCCCTGTAACTCCAAGTGTAAGAAAGAGTTTAATATGCTGAGACAGGAGAGAAGTTGTTCCATGTGTTGCAGATGCACAACATGTCTTCATTAACTCCCCATGACATTCAAAATAGCTGCAGATAAAGACAAACTAAATCTGGGCAGACAAATATAAATGCTGTTCCCCCTCCCTTCCCTTCGCCCCTGCACAGAGCACCCCCCTCGGGCATGCATTCAATTACTGAAGATGAATGGAGCAAAAGCGGTGCAGTATTTGGGACGCTTCGGCTGGCGCTGCCTGCTTCTGCCGTCAGATGGCTCCACACTTCAGGAAATCTGCTTCCTGGCTTGGGGCCAGCCGGGGAGATGCTCCACGGGGCTGCGATCCAGCCTTTCCCTGATGGGGTAGTCAGGGAAGGCTGGTAAAGCCCTGGGCAGGCAGTTGTCATCTCTTTTTGACCTTCTAAGGTGTATGGAAGGGCAGACCTCAGTGCTTAAGGCACTAGATGGAGAGTGAGGATGTTCTCCTTTGCCCTATTGCATAGCTGAGAGCAGTGATGTAGCTTCTCTGCTGGCCTGTGGCAGTGAGAAGCAGGATGCTCCCTGGGACAGGTCCCATGCGCAGTTTCTTCTGCTCCCCAGCAAATCTAGATGGCATCATAGAGAACTTGAGCTTCTGGCTAGGTCTTGTTGTGGCAAGTGTAGGCTGGAGTAGCTGTTCATGTGTTCATGTCCACCATGGCTTGGGCTTGTTTCCCTAGCACACAGGGCTCAGACCTGTGTTCCTGTAAGGAGAGCTGATGTGCTACAGCAATGCAGGATCTCATGGAGGAATCTATTAGACACAGGATCCTAGTATGTAAAATGACTGTGAGCGTATTATGGGGTTTGTTTGCCAGTGGCTAATGTGTCCCTACAGGGCTTCACAACCCCTGGAGATTTGGACTAAAACTTGATATGTTTCTTGGGAGAAGTCTCTGCCCTGGGGTTTGCAGCTGGTACCCAGAGCACCCCAGTTTGCTCTGACTCACACAAAGAGCTGCTCTTTCCTGTATCCTTTGCTGTGCTCTGCCTGACTCAAAATCTGCTCAAGCTGTACTTGTGTGGAAGCCTCTGATCTCTCAGAGCTTTTCTGTTGCTGCAGTGCTGCAGGACTTGGGGTGAGCTCAGATGACTGTGAGCTGGGGTGAGCAGCTTCCCAAGGAAGGACTTGCCGTGCCTTTCCATTACTCTTTTCAGTTCCCTCTCTGTGCACAGCAGATGATTATCTTGCAAAAGCATTCAGGTTTTTTTTTTTTTTTCCCTGTGTAGTTCGAATTATCCTTTCCTAAGTGCATTGCCTCGCATTTGTCTGCTCTGAACTTCATCTGACTCCATGCTGCCCATCCACCTAGATTTGTTAAACGTAATTGAAATTGAGTTTGGGCTGGGGGGAGGCCTGGGGTTGATGTAGCAGGAAAGCAGAGGCCTGTGCTTCCAGGGCTGAAGAAACACAGTGAGCTATTGCAGTTGCTGGGTCCTGTTAAATCCAGTTGTGTTCATGTTACAGTGAATTAAGTGAACATCAAAAAAGAAAGGCAGGGCAGAACCCCATCTCTGCTACACCAGGTTTAAAACTAGACTAACTGAATAGCCTTCCTTGTGTGGATTCATGGTTTGTACTCCTTAGTCTGAGGTCAGAATCTGTCCCTTGGAAACTGTTTAGAAATGGCAACTTCCTTCTCTAGAAGCTGACAGAGCGTGTGAATGGGGATTGTTACCTTGTGTCAGAGGACACAGTCCCCCAGGGTTCACTGGTGCCCAAGCAGGGATCTGGACACAGTTTATTAATGAAGAACAGTATCTGCTTCCAAGGACTTAAGTGAGTTCATCCACACCAGTGAGCTGGTGAATAGTCTTCCAATTTGCTCTGAGTGTTTCATTGTTCAAATTACTCCCAGTAACTGGCTCATAATAAGCAGCTTTTAATAAGAGTAGTGGGGGTAAAGCCACACACTACTGCGAAATTGAAGCTGCTGCTTGTGACTAGAATGATACAGACAGACTAAATAGTGAGGGACTATATTCAGCAACCCAGGCAAGACTTTTGCATCCCTTGCTATTAAAAAGGCTTTAGTGGTGCAAGGTGGCATGCTGTTGAGGAGGACCCAGATCTCAATTTGTAGAAGTGAACTCAACACTTAACTGTAGCTTGCATAAAGGGCGTATGATTTTTGTGCAAAGAGCCCATCAGGAATAAATGGAGAGTTCAGACTATCCCTACTGCAGTTAGAGGAGATGCCCCTCTGTTCCCCTGCTTCTCCTTGTAGGAATAGCAGCCATAAATCATAGAACCCCAGACTGGTTTGGGTTGAAGGGACCTTAAAGCTCCTCCAGCTTCAACCCCTGCCACAAGCAGGGACACCTTCCACTAGAGCAGGTTGCTCCAAGCCCCTGTGTCCAACCTGGCCTTGAACACTGCCAGGGATGGGGCAGCCACAGCTTCTCTGGGCACCCTGGGCCAGCGCCTCAGCACCCTCACAGGGAAAAGCTTCTGCCTAAGATCTGACCTGAAATCACCTGCACCTGGTGGTGCTGGAACTTGGGTAACAGGAAGTCAAACCCCCTTTCAACCCCTTTTGTCTAGAACTTTAAGCCTTGCAGCCCTGGCTCTGTGGAGGGAGCTGTCATTCTGTATTTACAGAGCAGACACCTGAAATCATAGAATAATAGAATCAACTAGGTTGGAAAAGACCTTTAAGATCATCAAGTCCAACCATTACCCCAGGACTGGCAAGACCACCACTACACTGTGTCACTGAGGACCTCCACATGGGTGGTTTGATCAGCTGTCCAGCACTTGCAGAGATGAAACAGGGGAGGCTGCTTGTTTTCCAGCAGTGACCAGCCAAATTCTGCAGGAGACTTCCCTGCTGATCCCTGTGCTGCATCACCTTTCCCTGTGTTGATGCTTTGTGGTTCTGTTCCTCTCTCCCTCCTCCCTGTGGTCCTTTTAATGGTTTATTATTGCCTTAGTGGGGTTTTCCCCTCCTTCAGTTCCTGTGACTGGCACAATGCACAGCTCCAGCACCCCTGTACATGACCAGCAGCTTCAGGTAATGTTTAGTGGCAACTAAATGAGATTCTTCTCCCCTGCCCTCCCCTTGTGTTGAACGAATCTGAAAAGGCTTTTATGGTGGGGGGAAAATTTAAAAGGGTTCATAAAAGTGAATTTTAAGCAAAGACTAATGAAGGAAATGAACCTCCTGAGATCAAAGCTGAACCTGCTGTGCCAGTGCAGAGTTTAGACTTTGTCTTATGTTTCCACTGGCATGGAAACACATGCACAAATGTTTCTTCCAACAGCTTTAACTCTTACAGTCCTGTGGGGTTGGCATTAATGGTCTACTGCTGTTTTGTCTAGTGCTGGGCTGAACTATTCCAGTAGAAATTCACTTATGTGAAGCCTCCTTTCACTTATGGAGAGGGTTGGACATCCCCATGATCCATCAGGCCAAGAACAGAGAGATGCCACCTTCTTCTCTACGGGTCATGGCGCTACGAGGAAAATCATAGGATTATATATACAAGGCCTAAATGCTATCCCAAGTAGGAGATCTGAAGGCAATTCCCCTGGTTGCCAGCCCTGCCTCCTGTGGGAGATGGTATTTGATCACCTGGTTGCAGTAAGTTATGGAAATGTTAAAGTCTTAAAATTCCATTTTCCTTAAATTAAAAAAAGGGGGCTCTCAAGGCTTGGAGGGGGATGGAAATGTTGCCTGAGTTGTGTAGGGGAAGTTCCATTAATCATGGAAAGCAAACTGAAGGCCCTTAATTTGAACCAATTTCTGTGGGCCAGGCTCCCCATACCTGTAATTTTTCCATTACACATGTAATCTCCTCTCTGCAAAGGGCTACGTTTGTTTAGCATCAATTCTTGGGGTTGTTGTGGATTAAAGACTGGATGGTTCAAATTTGTCAGGGGCTGGCTCTGGTCTCCTCTCCTCAACTCGTCACTTGTCACCCTTGCACAGGTCCCAAGGCTCTTACTTTTAAAGTGTTTCCATGTGTTTGAGAACAACCTAAAACTGGGGCTACACAAAGCCCGATGCACTCGCAGCTTCCCAGAGTGCTAATGAGGAACATATTGGCTGTAAGTGCCTGAGCAGAGCACTGTAGCAGGAACAACAACTTGCACACAGCCTTATTTATTGCAGGCCTGTTTCTCAGAGAGAGGGAATGTCAGCCTGGATTTGGACTTTCACCTAATCTTCTCTGAAAGTACCCAGAGATATTAAGTGGCCACCTACTCAGCTGCTGGACTTCAGTTTAAAAGCAGATCCAAAAGCCTGCTGCTATGAAAGCAAATTACTGGCAGACACAGCGGTGGCTGTAGGTCATGGCCATAAGCCTTATGCTCAGTATAAAACCTTTGGACTTGGTACTTTTGGATGTAAGCTGGGGTGGTTTTGACATGGAGTGGTGTTGGTGTAGGATTGATGGCAAGGGTTGGAGGAATCATGTCCTTCTCTATTAGGAGGTGTTATTAAAGCTGCTATAAGAGAGCTAGCTAGTCTTCACAACCTGGTCTGCTGCAAATGCTCCACTACAGTGGAGCTCTCTGGTCATACTTGCAGAAGACAGTGAGAAGTGTTCCTGTCTGCTACTGAGTCTATTAATGGGAAAAGCTGGAGACGGCCAATAGGCCATCTCCCCTTTGCTGTCGAGGTGCTTCCAGGAATCTACAGCAACATTAAATTTGCCCCAGTGAACACTGTTATACTTTAAATTAGTCACAGTATGATTTTTATAATGAGTTACCTGTTGAGATTCACGATTATCCAGGTGCATCCTAACAACTTGGTTAAGATACCTTTGAACCATGATTTCTCTGCTCTTTTCCATTTACCCAGATCCAGTTGGACAAAGACATGATGGAGAGCACTTTGCCTTTTACTGGGTAGCAGTTAGTTTCCAGTTCCAGCAACCTAAAGCCAGGATACAGCTTTACAGGGGTTGTCTTCAAGGTGAACAGAAGAAATTCCTAACATTCCAGTTCTTTATTAACAGGTTGACCCACCTGCTTCAGTAGTGCAAAATGGATGTTGCTCTGATTTACCCTGGCCCAGAACTTCAGTCTCTGCATTAATTTACACAAATTACTCTGAATATTGCAAACTACAGTCAGTCCCTTCCTGCCAAGGGATGAGCTCATGATCCCTCACTTGTCTTGGGAAGGTTACAATGACCTAACCAGGACCTAAGATGCAAGTTCTCGCAGCAGCTCTTGCCTGCTGTTCCTAGCAAAAAAATGAAAGCCACTGCTTTACCAACAGCCATGTAGGAATGACAATTCTGTTGTTCTCCCTGGAGCTGGAGGAGTCTTGCATGTGTGAGCAGGGTGGCCGAGTCTGAGTGTCTGGTCATGTTGTGTGGCTGGTAGAAGGTTATTTCTCATTCTGTGCTTCATCTGTGTCTTGGTACTGCAAACAACACAGCTTCCCTGGGGATGGTGATTCTGTTCTGACTGGGTATGAGTTCTGTCCCTGCGCAAACTCACTTATTTACCCCTCAGACTTTTTTACTGCTTGTGCAGGGA
>NW_009932476.1:297145-302416 GCF_000696875.1 Nestor notabilis
ATCACCTCACTTATGCTGAAAAACCTTACAGTGAAGGAGGAAACTGACTCAAACTGAAGCAGATGCTATGTGGGAACAATTACCTGAGAGAAACTCTGGGAGGCAGTGGAAGAGATAATGAAACACCTAGGGATTTGGGAGTTAGCTTTCCAAGGAGCAAAGGGGTTAGCAGTTGAGAGTTGGAGCCTGCAGCTGTGGTGAGAATCAGCTTCTCTTTCTCTCTGCTCCTCCTTTTTCCCCCCTTTACTTCCTCTCTCCCAGCTCGGGGGATGGAGGAGAAGGTGACCTTTGGCATGGGAGACCCATTGCCAACAGAGAACCCTGGCTGCAATGGTGCTGTGCTTGAAATGCAACTTGCTGAGCTCAGCCTGCAGTCCTGGCCAAGGCAAGCAGCTGCTGTGGGGTTGCAGCAGGGATGTGGCTGGGTCCTGTCACCACATCCAAGGCAGCGTGAGCTCCACATGGATGTGAACTTAATGTCCTACGGCTCCAGGAGAACAAGAGCAGGATGGGTGCCCAGAAATCATCCAGCCGTCGATTCCCCAGAGCCTAAGACTTAGCTAGTTTCCCTTCCCTTTCTCTTCTGCAGGCAAACGCTGCTATTCCGTCAGCTCATCTGAAAGGGCCAGCTTTGTTTTCAGTTTACCTACATGGCTTCCAGTACTGCTGATAGGGGATTTAGCACATGTGTTAATAGCGGGCTGAGCTGGGAGGAGCAGGGGTTGAATAACACTTGCTAAGTTTCTGTACCTGTCCTGCCAAAGGCCCACTGTTAGTTAAGGCTGTTTCTATTCAGTCCAATAACAAAAGCAGTTTGAACAAATGGTCCTTCCTGCATAACAGCCTGCACTGTTCAGAATGAGTTGCTGTGTGGGGTTAGGCAACATCAGCAGCTCAATGGTGCAAGTATTGCACCCGAAAGTAAAAATAGGACCCGTTTTGGGGGGCTGAAGGCATGCAAGAGACCTGCTTACGTCTTGGAGCCTTCATAGAATAACAGACAGATTTGGGTTGGAAGAGACCTTATAGGTCATCCAGTTCCAATCCCCTGCCATGGGCAGGTTGCTCCAAGCCCCTGTGTCCAACCTGGCCTTGAACACTGCCAGGGATGGGGCAGCCACAGCTTCTTTGGGCACCCTGTGCCAGCGCCTCAGCACCCTCACAGGGAAGAGCTGCCTTATATCTAACCTGAATCTTGTGTTTCAGGTTGAACCTGTCACTACAGTCCCTGACAAAGGTCCCTCTCCAGCATCCTTGTTGGCCCCTTTAGAAGCTGCTCTGAGCTTCCAGTGCAGCTTCTCTTCCCCAGGCTGAACACCCCAAACTTTCTTAGCCTGTTTTCATCCCAGTTTGGTTGTAGACTAGTTGTTCCCTCATCCTTCAATGTCTCAGTTCCTCTCTGTAAGTCTGAGGGTAGAAATGCTGATGGGAGCTGGGTGCTTCAGCACCTTCTCCATGTTGATTCTGTTGACTTCGGAGCCTAGTTTGAGCTTTGCTGCTCCTATTGAAAGGCCTCCATGGTGCTGGCTGTGACACTGGAGAACCCTGAGCTACGGCTCGCTTCAGACAATATTTAAGTGCTCAAGGTGGCGGATTTGCAAGAGATTGGCGATGGCCCAGAGGTTAGATAGATTGAGAGACAAAGAAAAGCATGCCAGGGAATTCCTGAAACTACTGGTTTTCAACCTGTGGTTTGTGACCACTTCTAAGGAGTTGCTAAGAAATGTTTGGAGGAACCTGTCATCAGGATGCAGGAATCTGCCTAAGTGGGGAGGAACTCACGGTCAGGTACTTGGCTAATAGTAATACTGCAACAATCCAGGTCTGCAATGTGAATTTTTATGTAAATCTTGTCAAAGCTGTTAAGTCCTCAGTGCACAGAGCTTCACTTCCTGTGCTGCAAACCCATGTAAGTGAGATGTGGCTTTGCTACTTGTCTGTGTGGCTCTTTAACCCATGCTGAGGGCTTCAAGAAACTGCACTGTCCTTAAGCTAACATGCAGCTTGACCCAGTTCCTCTGTGGCTTCTGTTCCCTCAGTTTAAATCTAAACAGAGACTATTAAAGCTCCATTGGGTGCCTGTTGGGGGAGGTTTGAAATAGTACTTTGCAATACAGGAGACGACACTCTCCTTTTTCTCAGGCCTGATTAAGTGGGGCTATCAGAGGCAATCACCTCAGTTCCAGGTAAAATGTGTCCAGTTAGCAGTTCCTGCAGGAAGCAAGGTGCATCAGCAAAGACTGAGCTTTGTTCATTATTTCTTATTGTTTCACCTGTCTTCAAATGGTAATTTCAAGTGCTTTGATTCATGGATTGCTATGCAATTAAGCTTCAATTGCCCCTTGAGCCAAGCTTTGCAAACTTCCCCATCAGCATTTAGCAAAGCCCATCAGACTCTGCTCCGGCTGCAGCAGTGTGCCTTCAGGAGGGAAAGATGTAGGAAGGTTATCCCTGTTAAACCAAGGCATTATGGTGATCTTGTCCTATATTTTTTTAGCCTTTAGTGTATTTTCTTTAGTTTTCATCCTCAGGAAAGAAAGGGCTGAAACTGGCTTAAGGGAAGCTGTGACACTGCCGAGAGCAGCAGCTGAGGATCCTGCTTTCTGTTCAGTCTACTGATTTAGACACATGTGGATCTTCTGTACCTGAACTATTCTTCATGGTGCAAAGAGCGAGCTTTAACTTGGACTAGGATGTGCAATTAAGGCAGTGAAATGTTTAGAAATGCTTTGTTTTCACAGCAATCAGGAGCTGTAAATGAACATTATTACTGGTGTTACCAGCAGGAGACACAGTGCTGGGGGTTGTGTATGGGATTGCCGGAGAAGAACTTGTCCGACAGCTACATACACAAGCTTGTGTTTGGTACTCTGAATTAAGCAACTGTTAATCAGAGAGGAGCAATTCCAGAGCTGAACAGAATAGCAACAAGCCTGGAAGGGACCTTGAAATCATGGAATTCAGCCTGCTGCTTCCAGGCAGGATCTGTTCTACCTTCTTGTTCCTGACATACCTGCCTAATCTGCTTTTAATTTGCAGAGAGGGAGTGCTTGAACAGACTGATTGAGGAGACTTCTGTCTTTCTAATATTTCACCTTAATCTCCCATGGTTCACATTAGTGGTGGTGTTCCTTGTCCTATCAACTAGGAGCAGAGAGGAAAAATTGGTTTTGTTCCCTCTTGGCTCATTGAAGATTGAGGGGAACTCGTTGTTCTTCCCTAGGCAGGATACCCCCTGAGCCCTTTGTGTGTTTTCCAGACATCTTATTCTTCCTCATTTCCTCTAAAGTTGCTCCAGTTCTGTGCTTGGCTTAAAATGCAGCACCGAACTCTGGATGGGGTACTCCTGCCTGAGACCTGAACCAGTGCAGAAGAAATAACTCATGTTTTACAGGGATTCCTCTTTGTGTTTATAGATGTTTAGCTTTTTTTCCCTTCTAGGGGTTCCCAGGAAAGGTGCTGCTCAGCTCTGGCTGGCTGGGCAGATCTGTGGGATGCTCTGTTTACCAAGTGATTCTGTAAAGTTTCCACTATTGCTTGAGCTCAGTAAAACTATGAGGTCACATACACAAAATAAAGATCCAGAGGATCCAAAAAAGCTTGAGTCAGTAATATTGCACAGAAATAAATTCATCACTTGGACACTTGTAGCATCTTGCGACGTCTTGCTGCTCCGATGCTGCTTGCAGCAGCCGATGGCAAAGCAGGAGAGCTGGTTTGAAGGTCAAGTGCTGCACAGCAGTTAGTTTCAAGCCAGTCGAGCCAAAGTAATACTGAGACCTCGGCACAAGAGGGTGCAATAGGTTTGGAATAAAACCTAAACACGGGGTGGACTCTTCCCTTCTGCTGCAATGCTGCCAGTGAAGTCTGTGTGTGCCGAGGCTTGTGTTGCAAACCCAACATGTTGTGAATTGGGGGAGTTTGAGCTGTGTGCCTTTGCCTCATTATTTTCAAGTCCCTCTCACTCTGAGGATTGCCATAATTATGGTAATTAAGCTTGGTGGGGTTTTAATTATTATTTTTTGAAAGCATCAGAACTGTAGTTGAATGATGAGAGTGCCAAAATGAGCCTGGCAAATCATAACTTCAGTTTGCTGCATTATAAATGAAAAGCAGCCTTGATTTCCCAGCTTGCTGGGTGTTTTGTTAACCAGATCACTCCAGCTCTCCTGATGCCTTGGGTGCCAGGAGCTGTCCCTGAAGGAACAATCAGGCTTTATAAATAGCAGCCTTAACAAGAGCATCACTGCCAGATGCTGCTGCAGTAAGGCAGGGACTCAAAGGAAACTCCCTCATCTGGGGGCAGCTGGGCTCCCATCCATTCTCTAGGACATCCCCCTGCTTGTGACATTCCAGAGAAGCTGTTAGTATGCCTGCAGATGGGGTCACAAGCACATTCCCATGTTTCTCAGATGCTGGGCTTGCCAGCAGCTCCTCCTAATATGCTTTCTGTTTACTACAGGAGTTCAAGATCTGAGTTTGATCTATTGCCTCCACTCTTGTATAGAAACAGTAGTAACTCCTCTCTGCCTAATTAGCTCTAACCAGTGTGTAGCTACTCTCCCTTAGCACAGCAGTGCCTCAGCTGCCTTCTAAGCATCCCTGGGTGTTTAGCAACAATTGCAAAGGGTGAGCCAGGTTCCTGCTTCTCCTGAATGCGTTCTTGTGCCTATTGCCAGTTGTCTTGGCAGGTAAGAGCAGCCTTTAGAAACAGTTGAGGGGAGTGGTGTACAACATCCTCCAGTTTTTAGGTAAACAGGGGTTTTTAAAGTGTAGGATAGATGTGCAAGTCTCCAGTAAGGCATTATTCAAGTACTACATGCCAAGGTCTGTATCAGACTAGAGTCAGAAATTACAGATACCTTTCAGATATCTAGGTAAAGCATTAAGGACAAATTAATACTTGAACTGCTGGGACTGCATAAGGAGGCAGATGTCTTTCTGAACAAGCTGTAAAAGACTCTCCAGAGGGGTTGGAGATGAAGCCACGTAAACCCTGCCTGTCCCCATATTGCCTTATTTTCCCACGCAACATCTTTATCTCTAAACTGGAGACACATCAGTTTGCTAGATGGACCACTCGGTGGATAAAGAACTGGCTGGGGATGGCCGCACACAAAGAGTTGTGGTAAACTGCTCAATGTCCAGTTGGAGACCAGTAATGAGTGGTGTCCCTCAGGGATCGGTGTTGGGACCTGTGTTGTTCAATATCTTTGTTGGTGACATTGACAGTGGGATTTAAGTGCCCTCAGCAAGTTTGCTGATGACACC
>NW_009932477.1:0-56690 GCF_000696875.1 Nestor notabilis
GGGGAGTTGTGGGGTAAGGTCGATTTGTTAAGGAAAGGGATTTTTGGAGCGCTATTCTGCTATTGGGGAAATGGGGGTCCCTACAGGTGGAGGTAGATGGGGTGGGTGTTTAAGGCATGTTTGGTTTTAGGATGGAGGGGCTGATAGGTGGTCGTGGTGAGGGTCTCCCAATGCCCCTTTAGGCCCTGGGATGTGGGGCACAGCTAGCCCTTACCTCCCCCAAAATAAAGCAGGGATTCATTATTTTGCCCTCCGCTTGGATCAACCCAGTGCTGAGCTGGGGGTGGGGTTTAGCGTTTCAATGCAACCCAGTTGGGTCCCCCAAAGCCTCATGCTGGGGACCAAGGGGGCAAAGCTGGAGCAGACATGGAGGGGGAGGTCCAGGGAGGCAACCCTACACCCATGTAGGGTCCCCACAATGCTCCCACACGTCTGATGCCCCTCAGCACTGGGCTCCACAGGGCAGGAGAAGACGCGTGAAGCACTCAGTGTTGGGACGCTGACCACCTCCAAGACCCACTTCTGCCCTCACCGCTCATGCAGACACCATCCAAAATGCCGAGGGCAAATGAATTCCCTTCTACCACCCTAACAGCACAGAAACACAATGGCTCAGAATGGTGACAGCAGGGCTGGGGGCATCTGTAGAGCCCCCAGCCTGCTGCATCTTCATCTCACCTTCCCAGCTCTTCTCCCCTTCCAAACCACTCCCTTTTGCAGACACAAATGTGGTAACGTCTTGCACTTGTTTAGACTCTGCCTCGGTTGCCGTGCACGGTAACTTCTTCCAGATGTGTCCAGCTTTTTGCATAATATTGCTGTAGCCACGTCCTGCCTGCACTGGATTTATTTAATATATTTAATTCTTTTTAATGCCCTTCCTTGCTCCCAACCCTGCTCCGCTCTATAGGAAAAATCCTGGCCGGCGCCACCAGCACCTCTCCCCTATCAGAAAGCTTTTTGTGAGATGAGTGTTTGGCCTATCCAGTGTGTCTTCTACCCTGGAAACTTTTCCAGAAGCTACATAAGCTCCTGGAAAACACTCGGCTGACATGCAGCCAGCACTGGGGTGAGGGTGAGATGAGGACGGAGGTGGGAGCTGGGGATTTAAGCTCTGCTCCAGAGCCCAAATCCCTGCAGCACCTTCATGGACATGGCAGAGAGGACCAGGGAGCTCCAGAGCTTGGAGCCCTCATAGCTCTGAAGCATGCAGGTTTGCAGGGACAGGCAGGGATGGTCAAAGCCTGCCTCGTAGGCTCACCACAAGGTCCTTGCCTTTTTGGGGATGCTGAGCCCACCTCTCACATGGAAGCCTGGTCTGTGCCAGCCACAGTTTTTCCTTCCTGACGTGGGAGAAGCTGTTCCTGCAGTGGCCATTGCCACAAACGCAAGGGGATGAGTTCTGGAAGCATCACAGCCAACGACACATTTGGGTGAAACGCTTTATTTGGCAAACGTGACTGCAGCAGTGTTCCTAAGAGACAAAACACACATGTTCTTATGGCCACAACTACCGATGGGCTCACGAGGAATTTGCTGGAAAAACTTCCCACAGCTCCCAGCAAATCCCACCCAACCCAGTTTGGCAGGACACTACCCAACCTGCTTTGGTGGCTTTGCTGGCAAATTGGTAAGACAGGCAAACTGGTCTTGTGTGAGACTGGTGCAGTGCAGGGGCCCTCCTAACCCACTTAGGCCACCCCTTCTTGTGCACCTTATCCCACTGTGCAAAGGCCAAGCAGGGTGAGACATAAAGACACTTCAAGCGCACAGTTAAGGTTAACAGGGCACATGGACAACTGACCTCTCATAGGATCTTTTTCTCTTCAACTGCTGGGGTTCCTGGAAGGGGGTAACTCCAAGATCTTGGTGCCTTCGCATAAACAGCCGGAAGGTCTTCCTGGGAGGTGTAGGCAGGGGGTGCTGGCTCTGCCACATCCTTCATGGTATCATTGACCAAGGATAAGGGAATGACCAAGGAAAGGTGAACAAGGTCCAGCTCACCACAGATAGATGTGGAGATCCAGAGTTCAGTTCAGCCACTGTTAGGGAATGGGTTCTCCAGGAAGAGGGAAGCTCTGGAGAAAATGGTAAACAAGGAGCATGTGGAATGTTGGATTTCCTCCCTACTTCTTTCCAGCACTGTGATGCCCACAAAAGGGGCATCTGATGTAGCTTTCCATTTTCCTTTCACTGCAACATGAGTTAGCAACCCAGTGACTCCACAAGGTCACAGGGGGTCTTAAATGAAGGATCAGCCACAACAATACAGAGATGGAAAAACATTAAGGGAAACCAGGTGAGGTTTATATTTTCTTGGTATAACTGATCTCTGGTAGTTCAATTTGCATTTCCATAGCATTGGTCTTCTCTAAGAGAAGTGTAAGCAAGTACAAGGGACAAGAAGAAAGCGGATGCCTTGTAATAGCTTTGAGTTAGTGAAGACCCATGCAGGAGCCTGGAGGTACTTAAAAGATGTGTAGATGTAGCGCTTAGGGACATGGTTTAGTGGTGAACTTGGCAGAGTTTGTTTTACGGTTGGGCTTAATAATCCTAAGAGTCTTTTCCAGCCCAAACTATTCTGTGATTCTACGAAGAGCTAAGTGGACCTGAAAGGGTATCTCCATGGTGGTACTATGTTCTCCTGCTGGCTCTGCCTGTCTGGTCTGGATTCATTGCTCTAAGTGCAATGGCTGTGTTCTGCTGAGCATCTTCCGTAGGCTGGAATTCCCATGGATGCATGCTCCAGGAGATGGTGAGATGAGCTGCCTTGGTGTCCACCCTTCCGGAGGCAGCACTGAGCCACCAACATGATAGAGCATGCACGAGCTTGGGTAGAGCAGGAGGTAGAAGAGTCCTCCAGATTGCCACAGCCTCACGCATGGGACATAGGATGGAGGCTGGGGACATGGTCATCATGGGAGATGCATTATGGGCTTGGCAACTGTTTTTCACTCAGCAGCTGGTTTTCTGAGCAGGTGTATGGATCATGGAAAAGAAGGGATCAAACTGGACCGAGAGAGAGAATAAAAAAGAGGGAAAGCAAGAACATTCCTAGAGGCTCGCTGGCCTCTCTCCCTCCAACCTCCTGGGAGGAGCAGGAGGAGGAGAGAGACAAAACAAAAGGCACAAAAAAAGAACAAGCCAAAGCAACATTAATGTGAGGGTTGCAAGGTCCAAAGCAAGCAGCATTGTGATGCAACAGGGCAGGCCCCTTCCCAAAAGCCCTTCAGCTTCTGGAGGACCCATGGTCCTGCAGAAAACACTGTCCTTTTAAGGCCAGGAGAGGAGGGCCGTGGCGCGGGAGCTCTGCCCTACTAAGGGAAAACGTCTCCCGCTTACTGTTTGCAATGAGAACACCCACAGTGTGAGTATAGACAAGCTCTCAAAGGACGACTGAAATACCGCTGCTTTGCTTTGACCCCAATTCTTCTTTCTTTTATATTTATTTTTTCCCCTTCTTTGATTTATCACTTCTGCCTCCAAACTAAAAAAAAAAACCAAAACCTAACAAAAAACCAAACAACAAAACTTATAAAATAATAAAAGAAAATCAATTGTTTGGTTAGGACTGGATGGTTTCAGTGGCACCCTTACATCACAGTGTGGCAACCAGGCTCAGAAAGGCCACCCGAGGACAGGAGCGAAGCCTCCCCTGTGCACATGCAGCCCTTTGCGAGGAGGATGGTCTCCTTCCTGCAGGCAGCTGTGAGCGACGACTGCGCTGGTGTTTACCCTCCTCCCCTGCGCGGTGGAAGGGCTGCGATCCAAGCCGGGGAAGACGCCGTTACTCCACTCTCCAACATGACGCCAAGGCGCGCGCCAAGGCCATCCATCCATCCACTGCTGCAAATCACAGCCCCAGCTGACCCGGCTGTAAAGCACACCTTATTTCAAGTCAGGCGGTGTTTTCCTTTTGAGGGATCACAACTCCGCCGGGAATAGCTTTTCCTCTTTGGTTTGGCAGAGGCAGGGAGGGGAATCCACACTGCAAATAAGACCCTGACACATCAGAAAGTACAGGGAAGCTCCTGAATTTGTATTTTCTCTGATTTGCATGCACCTAGTAATTTGCACACCCACAGGTATCTGCTGGATCCAGCAGCAGGCAGGTTTTAATTCTCAGAGGAGCTCATGTTGGATTCCAGGTCCCATTTCCTACCAATTTTGTAATAATCAGGTTTAATTTTATATGTTGTTGCCAATATTAGGAAGTTTACTTACAACCCATGAATTATAGTACAGTGGTGAGAAGAACAAAATATTAAAGAAAAATTACTTGGAGGAAGAAGGTGGAGACACCCCCCCCCCACCCCCCACCCCCCCGAGACATAGTATTTATATTGAAAGGGATCTCCAGAGCTCACATAGTACAATGTCTTACTCAAAATGGGGCTGGGGGGGGAGTTAATCTTTTAACTTCCTTGCTGCTCTCTCAGCACTCCACCCCAGGATGTGGACCAAAGAGGAGCCTTGGTCCATACCCTTCACAGCCCAAACATCTGCACTGCTGCTGAACATCAATAAATACTTCTTGTGTACCAAAACCCAGAGCAAGGTGAGGCTGTGATGGATCTTTTTGTGCTGCCAGGCTCAGTGTGGCTTTAGTGTCTTTGCATCCCTGGCATAATGTTGCCGTTGACAGACATAAATTCCTTAGCAGTGGGGTTCATTAGAATCAGTGCTGCAAAAGCACACCACCAGAATTGGCACCATGGAGTGCTTTTTCCATGTGGAGCACCTCAATGTATTATAAGGGAGGAATGGTGCAGTTGACATCACCTTGATTTTTGAGTTGGTCCTGCTTGTCCCTGGGATGAGTTACAGCAGGTGAACAGAGCATTGCAAGGTCTTCGTTCTGGGGTGAGGCCCTGGCACAGGTTGCCCAGAGAAGCTGTGGCTGCCCCATCCCTGGCAGTGTTCAAGGCCAGGTTGGACGGGGCTTGGAGCAACCTGGTCTAGTGTAAGGTGTCCCTGTCCATGGCAGGTGGTTGGAACTGGATGAGCTTTGAGGTCCCTTCCAACCCAAACCATTCTGTGATTCCATGATTCTATGAAAAAGGGCTTAGTTCAAGTGTTACTTAACTGCAGGCTTTAAAGATCAAGGCCTGTGCACTGGATGCACCAAGCAAGCCACGCCAAATTGTCCTCACTGCTGTTGTGTTGCATAAACAATCTCTCTTAACAACTTGACTTGGCAGTTTTATTATTTTGGGGAAAAAAATAGTTTTATCCTCCCACCAGGCCTTTCTCCAGCCATTACTTGCTACTGCTTTTCTGCATGAACAGTTTAACCGCTGTTATGTCCAGGGCACTGGACAAAAGCAAATTCCACAAAATTTAACCTTTTTCATGAAAAAGCATGTGGATTCTATGTTCTAGGTGGGGAATCAAGAGGAGTTTATAATTTATATATTTTTTAAAGCCCTCAGCAGGACTGTTAAAGAAACTGAATTGCCACAGGACTGGAGAAAAGGTCTTTTATTGCTCAAAAGCTGGTTAGAAGACAAGAAGAAAAAAGTACAGCTTTAATGGTCACTTTTCAGTGAAAAAAGAGCCCATGGTGTGGTACACCAGAGACTGAGTCCTGGGATTCTTTTCAGCATCTTTATCAGCAATCTGGAGGAGTAAGAGCAGGCCTACATCTCTGTGTTTGCAGGTGAGCTCTTCCAAGGTCATCAAGTGCCATGCCAATGGCAAGAAACTCCAAGAGGCTCTAAAAAACAAAAGAAAAAGCAAAGAAGGAAGTTTCAAATGAGCTTTGGTGTAGGAATACATAAAGTAAAGCATCTGGAGGAGAAATCATGCTTGCACTATGCTGAGGTTGGAACTGGCAGCTAGAGCTGAGATCTTGGATTGCCAGCAGCAGCTCTCTGAAATTGCTGGCTCAAAGCACAGCCAAGGTGTGTTCAAGGTGGCAGCCAAAAAAAGCCAAGAAATTGTTATTTCTCTACCTTACTTAAGCACATCCAGTGCTCAGGGCATTACTTTGCTGCTGCAGAAAACCCAGATGCATCCACATTTTAACTGCTGTGTGTAGTCCTGATCTCAAATAGAAGCATGATGGTGTTCAGGAAGCAAAAAGAACAAGTACAATAGCTGATGAGGCTGGGGCAGCTGCTTTACAAGGCAAAATGACAACCTCAGGACCCTTCAACCTAGAGAAGAGAATGGTGTTGGGAACTTACAAGCAAGGTGCAGCAAATCATAAAGTCAATGTATACAGTAGATGCAAAACTATTCTTAGAATCATAGAATCACAGAATGGTTTGGCTTGGAAGGAACCTTATAGCTCATCCAGTTCCAACTCCCTGCCATGGGCAGGGACACCTTCCACTAGAGCAGGTTGCTTCAAGCCCCGTCCAACCTGGCCTTGAACACTGCCAGGGATGGGGCAGCCACATCTTTTCTGGGCAACCTGTGCCAGGGCCTCACCACCCTCACAGGGAAGAACTTCTTCCTCAGATCTCATCTAAATCCACTCTCTGTCAGTTTAAAGCCATTCCCCCTTGTCCTGTCCCTTCCTGCCCTGGCCAAAAGCCCCTCTCCAGCTTTCTTGTCAGCCCCTTTATGCACTGGAAGCTGCTCTAAGATCTCCCTGGAGCCTTCTCTTCTCCAGGTTGAACACCCCCAGCTCTCTCAGCCTGTCTCCAGAGCAGAGGTGCTCCAGGCCTTGGAGCATCTTCGTGGCTTCCTCTGGACCTGCTCCAACAGGTCCATGATGCAATGATTACCGATGCTAGGAGAGCAGAGGGAAATAAACTGAAGATATTTTTGCATTGCATGTTCTCCTGAAGTGTTATCTCCTGTTGCTGCTAGGAAAGACCATTAGTCTTGATAAACTTACAGAAAAATGGGGCAGTTTACCGGTCCGGACTCCCCCAAATCCAGCGAGATGCACCTGGATTACTGCTGATCACCTTTAGAGTTCATCAAGAAGATGCAATAAACTTCAGTCCTCATCCAATCCATAACTAAAATGTACATCAAGTGGTTCCTGCATTGTCTTGTGCAAATGTAAGGACTGAATTTCTGTGACAGCTCAGAAGGGCTTTGGTGTCACCCCCAAGTCACGTTCACAGTGCAGCGATGGGTTTGCTTGTTGACGTGCCAGGTGTGAAAGCTGCATGGGTCTTCCCAGCACGGGGCTTGCAGTTCAAAGACATCTTTACATATCAAAGGATAACGCGGTAAGAAACAGCATTTCATTAGTCAGGAAGTTATAAATTGATATCTTGATTGAAGTAATTATCAAGAATTACAGGAAATACCCAGAGATGCATTCATATTCAATAGAGTCTTTGGAAACTTTGCCCAAGTAGGAGTTTCTGTTCAAGGATACAGCACATCAAAATGAATTCCCACCTTTCAGACCCACCACTTGAGTCCTGCCCTTTGCCTATTTTCTTGCGATAAACCAGATTCTTCCTTTTTTCCTTAACCTTGGGTAGGGAGTTATTTTTAAGAGTGCTGGGGAAACACTGGTTCTTGGTAAGGTTGCAAAGCACTTATGTGTGAGCTTCAATAATTTCAAAGTCCCTTTGCTCAGACTATTAGATCCCTGGAATCCATGGGGAACTTTTCCATCACAATGGGGTATAAATTGGTAACATGAAAGACAAGAAACCATCTTATTCTGTAAATACTCATACACAGAAAGAACAGTGAATATACTTCCACTACCAAAGCCATGGAAAATAATCCCCCAAACAAATAAACAAACAAACAAAAAATCCAGGGTGAAAAATCACAAAGACATAGTCTTGATATTTATTAGTGCTAAAGAAAGCATTTTATAGGCTGAGAGAGTTGGGCTCGTTCAGCCTGGAGAAGAGAAGGCTCTGGGGAGACCTTAGAGCAGCTTCCCGTGCCTAAAGGGACCAACAAGAAAGCTGGAGAGGGGCTTTTGACAAGGGCAGGTAGGGACAGGACAAGGGGGAATGGCTTTAAACTGACAGAGGGGAGATTTAGATGAGATCTGAGGAAGAAGTTCTTCCCTGGGAGGGTGGTGAGGCCCTGGCACAGGTTGCCCAGAGAAGCTGGGGCTGCCCCATCCCTGGCAGTGTTCGAGGCCAGGTTGGATGCGGCTTGGAGAACCCTGCTCTAGTGGATGGTGTCCCTGCCTGTGGCAGGGGGTTGGAACTGGATGAGCTTTAAGGTCCCTTCCAACCCAAACTGGTCTGTAATTCTATGAAAAATACAAAATGCTAGTATTTGTGCTGGTATCTTGATTCAAGGAGGATGCAGAAAGATACTCAGCAGAGAGGGTCATCGGGGTGAAGTGGAGGTCTGGAGAAGATGTCTTCAGGTGAAAAGCCCAGATAGCATGCACATCACTCAGTTTAAAGTTACACGGGGTATTAGAAACCCCATCTCCAAGGCCAACTGGGGGAAACAAGCAATGGGCACCTTCAACCAATGTTTTGTAAGACCCAGCATCCAGAAGCTCCAGTTAGACAAGCTGAAGATCAACTTAACTTAAGATGCCATCGCCTGCTTACATCCCCACACCCCCAGCGCAGCTGGAAGAGGAAAGACGGCAGGGACAGATGGCACGAAGTGGGAGGAAAGCAGTGCTGGAAGGAGGGAACACTGCTTATGATGTGCTGGGAAACTGAAGAGATACACAGCCAAGGAGTCTCTGGGGATCTGTCCCAGGCCTTGTACTGCTCAAAATATTTTTTTGATAATTACTTGCATGAATAGAAAATTTGCTTCTTCCAGCTGCAAATGATACCAAGCCAGGAGGGACTTTGAGTACTTTGGAGGATGGGCTGGAACTTCAAAAACAATCTTGACATATTAGAGAAATAGTCTGGAAATAAAAGAGAAAAGACTGCAATTTAGTAGAAACAAAGGGAAAACTTGCTGCTTGTGTAAGAATAGTTGAGCTACAGAGCACCGCACAGGCAGGAATGTGGCAGGGGAAGGCAGGGGCAGCAGGGCATCTCTGTCCGGATGCAAGCAGCAATCCTAACTTCATTGCAAAAGCAGCAAGCCACAGGCAAGAACACATAAATGTTGCCAGAAGGACACATGAAGTAACATTTTAGATCTGCATGGCACCTTGAAGCTTTGGCTGGAGTATGTTGTTCACTTGGGTATGGTGATCTGGGGAGGTTACAGGCTTGTGGTGGAGCCCAGGAGATGGTGAGACCTAAGAACTTGAAACTCCCTGAAGAAAACAAACCTCACCCTTATCCAAACAACCCCAAAAAACCCACAAAGGTCTTGAAGCTATTTAGTCCAGAGAAGACCAGATCTGGGCAAAAGCTAGCCCAAACCTCTTACAAATATTTAGAGTGGTTACTCTCTTCCTCTCTAAGTGTGAGAAGCAGTGATGGTTTAAGTGTCAGCAAAGGAGCTTTAGTTTAGATATCAGAAAATACATTTCTTCTTATTATTTTTAAACATTTTTTTCCTTTTTGTATACCTTTTTTTTTATAGTGTGGCTGGTTCAGTTCAACTGCTGCACCTCAGCACTGGCATCTTTTGCAGATAAGTTGGACAAAAACTACTGCAATTCATACAGCTAAAGTGGATCCTGCCTCTACGAAGGAGGAAACTGGTCTGTTTTTACTGTATGCTCTGCCATGAACTTTTTCTGAAAGGCATTGGTTTGAAGCTACTGATAGAAATGAAAGACAATCATGGAATCTGTGCAGTTTCCTGCAGGAAGTCTATAGGAAAACCACCACTGGAGCTGCGTTTCTGCATCAGTATGTGTTTTTTGGCACATACAGCTGTTTCGATTTTTTTTTTTTTTTGGCTTACACCTCCTTAGTTCAATGAAGAAAAAAGAAGAGAGTTATACTGATAGACTCAGGAAATCATGCAATCACAGCCTAGTTTGGGTTGGAAGGGACCTTAAAGCTCATCTAGCCATGGGCATGGACACCTTCCACTAGACCTGGTTGCCCAAAACCCTGTCTAACCAGTGCTGTGCCACAATCAAAGTAAAGAAGCTCTTCCCCATGTTCAGCTTGAACTTTCTATGTTTCAGTTTATGTCTGTTGCCACTTATTCTCTTGCTTGGCACCACTGAAGTGTCTGGCTGCATCCTCTTGACACCTGTGCTTAAGGTATTTGTATGCATTCATAAGATCCCCTCTCAGTCATCCCTTCTGAACAGGCCCAGCTCTCTCAGCCTTTCCTCATAAGAGAGATGCTCCAGTCCCTTAATCATTTTTGCAGCTGGACTCTTTCCAATAGCTCGTCTTTCTTTAACTGGGGTGCCCTGTGTGTACACAGTGCTCAAGATGTAGCCTCACCAGGGCAGAATAGAGAGGGAAGATGACCTCCCTTGACCTGCTGGCAATGCTCTTCTTGCGTCACCCCAGGATACCATTGTCCTTCTTGGCCACAAGAGCACATTGCTGGCTCATGGACAACTTGTTGTCCACCAGGACCATCAGGTCCTTCTTCACAGAGCTGCTTTCCAGCAGATCACCCTCAGCCTGCACTGGCGCAACTTGCCTTTGTGAAATTTCATTAGGTTCTTCTCCACCCTACTCAGCCTATCCAGGTCTTGTAAATGACAGCACAGCACTCCTGTTTTATCAGCCACTCCTCCCAGTTTTATATAATCAAACAAACTTGCTGAGGGTACCCTCTATCCCTTCATCCAAGTCATTGATGAGTAAGTCGAGCAATACTGGACCCAGTATTGACCCTTGGGGGGACCACTAGTTACGGATGTAACTAGACTCTGTGCCACTGATCACAACCCTCTGAGACCTGCCATTCCGCCAGTTCTCAATCCACCTCACCTCCACTCATCCAACCTGCACTTCCTGACCTTGGCTGTGACTTTCCAAAGATGATGGAGAATGGCTTAGCAGTAACATCTGCCAGCTCCCTCAGCAGTCGTGGGTGTATCCCATCGGGGCCCATGGATTTGTGGGTGTCGAGATCTCTAACCTGGTCCTCCCCAACCGCCCTGTTTGTCACAAGGGGGAGATTTAATCTTTGAAGAAGGGAGAGGTAAAGTCCAAGATTAAAAGCTCATGGGCTGAAGGCTGTTGCTATTCAGCCAGATTTGAATAACAATATCTTCTAGCAAAGTCAGTGGTATATGAGATATCTAGCACATTCCCCAGGATAGTGTCCAAGGCTTGGCTATGCCAGTGACTAATGGGCAGGTAACGTGGAAAAGCCCTGGGTAGTGCTAGTGGTGGGACACAGAAAGGACTGATGGGTCCCTATGGGGAAGAATCTGAAAATAAGTGAAATGAAGCAACCAAAGAACCATTGCTCACTATTTTTCTTAAAATAGCAGCTAAGGACACGCAATGAAATTATCAAACTGCACATTACAGTAGAAAAAAAGGAATTAATTCCTCACCCTCAGTGTTATTTTTTTAAAAGGTGGAAGCCATGACTAGAGGATTCCGCAGACTCAACAGCATAAAGGGATTAAACAAAACCACACACCCTCAACTGCTTTATACAGCTATTATTAAGCACAGTGGTTCACACGGGGCCATTGCAAAATGTTTTCTTTTCTTTGCACACCTGCAATTGGTTATAACCACTAAGACACTACTTTTACCAGGAAAGCTTTTCAGCTTTCAGACAGAGCCCACAGATGGCATAAACCAAAAGTCCTCTGTGTTTGAGGCTGCCCCTCAACATGAAGGCAGTTTCTAACAGCAAGGCACGTCTGGCAGTCAGTTGGCTTAATCTGGAACAAGCAGCATTTGGTTTGGCCATGTGAGCGGGCAGGGGCACCCAGGGTGGAGTTTTGCCAGGGGAGCACTCGCCTCCCTTTGCCTCGGAGTTCTCAGGCAGTGAATTTGAACACGTAATACTGACATACCTATGCTGATTAAAACAACCCAAACAACATCTTTCTTTATGCCAAATAAATACCTAGAATGGGTTTGCTGCTTTGTTTTTCCTTAACCAAGAGCCTCTCTAAATCGGTTCATCTCACCAGTATCTTCCTGAGAGAGCTGGGTGTTTCTCCTGGAAGTGCAGCACTCAGCCTTTTGCCCTCTCTGATTCCGAGGACCTTTCCAATCCTCTTTATGCACTCCATGGCTTTTCTAAAAAGTGCTGGGGAGAAGTTATGCAAATGCTGCCCAAATGATGGGATGGGTGGCCAAGGCTCCAGCAGCCAGGGAGAACTCTTCCTTCTCTTCTGCCACAGGGTGCACGACGAGCTGGAATTAAAATAAAGCCCAAGAGGAAGGGCAGTCCCTTCCTGACTGAATTAAGGAATTAACTAGGGAATTTTGCAGCCTAAGGCAAGGACTACAACATAACGCTGCTCTGGGAGCTACACGTGCTCACAAGCTGCGACAAGCTCAGCACTCACTGTTAGACCACCCTATGGGTAAGGATGTTGGTTCTCTTGGGCTGCATCACACTCTTGTAAAAACAGATATAGAATCACAGAATGGTTTGGGTTGGAAGGGACCATAAAGCTCATCCAGTTCCAACTCCCCCGGTGTCCCTGGGCAGGGACACCTTCCACTAGAGCAGGTTTCTCCAAGCCCCATCCAACCTGGCCTTGAACACTGCCAGGGATGGGGCAGCCACAGCTTCTCTGGGCAACCTGTGCCAGGGCCTCACCACCCTCACAGGGAAGAACTTCTGCCTAATGCCTAATTTTAATCTCTCCTCTGTCAATTTAAAGACATTCCCCCTTGTCCTATCCCTACCTGCCCCTCTCCACCTTTGTTGTCGGCACCTTTAGGTACTGGAAGCTGCTCTAAGGTCTCCCTGTAGCCTTCTCCAGGCTGAAGGAGCCCCACATCACAGCAAAAACATCAGTTAATACCAAATTAACACTCACCTCCCTGTGTGCCTCTACTGTGACTCTGAAATATTACTTTTATTAAAAAAACACAGCAAAACCTCCACAGACTGATCTCGCATGTGCAATCCTCCCTGTTTCAGAGGGATTACATGGATATTATTACATTCCAGACTGGGTTAATTTAATTGTTTGTATCATTTACAAATTTTAACTCACCACAGTTAAGCATTTGAAACCAGGTGGAAAATTGTTACTGTTTCACAACCATATAAAAAAAATAAAGTTATCTATATGGATGTGGAATGGAGGTGGGGCATGCAAAGCTTTATCTTTTCACAATTTAAATCCCAGCCAGCGTTCAGTTTGAAAATTAAGCCAGATGGATTCCAGAGTGCAGCTCAAGGTCATCTAAATACTGTGTTCTGCTCCAAACTATAAGCATGATCATCATGAACCACACAAAGCCATCAACAGAAATTTAATACACTGACACATACTCAGTGATCTTCTGAAAGAGCACGTTGAATGCTTCTTACCCTCAAGTGCAAGGACACAAGTAGCCCTTGTTTAGAAACGGTATGGTAGGAACGAAATCTCTGTGTTGATATCATAGGAAAAGTGGATTTATGCTGTTGCTTTGTAAATATATACTTTGTAAGAACTAGTTGTTTGATAGCCAGATGGATCATTTAATAGTGTCTTATTCTGGATAAGTTAAGTCACCCACCTGCAACTGCAGACAGAATACTTGCTCTTGCAGAGCTGCACCACAACAATATTCTGTGTACTGCTCAGTGGGTCATCTATTGCCAAAACAAAGACACACACACACCCCCCTATCCTTGTTTAGAACTTAACCTGTATTTTTTCATGAAAACACCTATACCTGAGTGATAGTTTTACCGCTTTGCAAGATTTAAGACTCACTTCAATAGGAAAATGTCACTAATGAGGCATACGTAACCGGGTGTCAGCTGCTCTATTTTTAACATGTGTGCTCCAGCGCAGTGCCTGCCGTCAGCCTCCTCCTAGCTCAAGGTGACGCCTTGACCTCTACAGCAGCAGCTCCACACCACCTGGGAGTGGCTCCAGGATCATGATGTTCAGCTTCTGCATGGAATAGGGCTTTATTAAACACAAACCCCAAATTTACGCAGTTAAAAGGAAAGGTCATTGACTACCTCTCTTTACCAAGACACTGTTTTATGCTACAGCAGGACGCAGGTTTGTGTAACATTTCTTACACAGTTGTTTCTGACATAGCTTCTCACCCTTCCCCCTCCCAAACTTACCATTTTTTACACCTTCCATGACTAGCTCACAACAGCAGGAGTTCCTACTTTTCCTGCCTAGATGTTCAAGGCCAGGTTGGACGGGGCTTTGAGCAACCAGGTCTAGTGGAAGGTGTCCTTGCCCATGGCAGGGGGTTGGAACTGGATGAGCTTTTAAGGTCCCTTCCAACCTAAACCATTCTGTGATTCTATGATTTCTTATGCCTCCTGAAGGCAGTTCTCCAAAGTTTGGGAACACCAGGTGAACCGGATTACACTAAATCAAACAACAAGGAAATGCTTCCACTTGTCCCTTTTACCTTAGGCCAAGCCTTTCCATTAGGAAAAAGTCATTTCCAAAAAAAGTATTTCCAAATAAATCCATTTTTTCTGGAACAGAAGGTCTAAAAGACTAATGGATTAGTCTGCTGAGCCACTACATCTGCCAATCTGAACTAATACCACATTTCCAACATGCTATAGAAATGATGTGGAAACATGCATTTGGGTAAGAATATTTAGTGAAGAAGTTAAAAGTCTGCACATACAGAGATTTCCATGTAGATCTGGTAAGTGTATCTTTTCACAGAGGACAGGAGCCTTTTATACATCTTTAGGAAATGGTGAGACCTCAAATAACTTGGAAATTTCAAAATATTTGCTCTGACGATGACTCTTATGTAAACCCAGCACAGAGTCTTGCTGAGGAATCATTCCCTATGTAGGTCAGGAAAAGGAAAGGCAACTTGTATGCAGTTTTGGAAGGGAGAAAAGCGGATACAGAAATCAAAGTGTATTTTTAATTTCCCTGCCTGTTTCCCTCAAGCAGCAATGGATTTTTCCAGATGTAGAGAAAACAGTATTTGCAGATATGTACAAAAGTTTATTTTACAAACAGCAACTACTTTTGAATAACAAAATTGCAAAACCATAGACCAACATTAGAAAACCAGCTCAGGGGTACGTTTGATACCTGAAGTACAATTTAACAGACTTAATTAAGTAAAAATACTCCCTCCCCCCTTCCCTCAAACCCCTCCCCAACCATCTACCAGATAGAATTTCTTTATAAAGCTTTAATTCAAGATATGAAATAGCCATTAGCGGCATTACAGTAATTTTGGACAACTACAATTAACTGATTGACTGTATTATTTTTATTACCTTTTCCTGGCCTTAAAAAGTCAACTTCGATCTGAAATACAATGAAGTCCAATTCCGGAGCAAGTTCTTCTCTAGTAAGTAAATGACGATGTTTATAGTTGTGCATTTTGATAGACCACTAACCCACTAGTTCTATTTTCTCCATAAGGGAAAAAACAAAACTACGAAACTATTATGAGTCAGCACTATCTGCTCAGGACTTTGAAATGGCAGCTACTGTTAGAAACATGCCTGTAGATGTGCACTGACTTAATAGCATAAGAAGCTTACAAAATATTGATTTGAAAGGATTACATGCACACAGTTTTTCACTGAGCTTCAAGAGGAGGAAGGGTGTAAGCTCAGAATTTTGGGTTCTTCTCAAAAGTGGAAAAAACTATATGACAAATTCAGTTTTAGGAACTTACTACAAATGTCTTACTCAGCTGTTCACGAACAGAAATGGAGGGCACCATTGCAATCTTCAAATTTCACTTTGAGCTTTCTTTTCATGTTTCTGAAGTGTACCAAAAGCTAATTTTGCATAGCTTAATTCAATCAAAGAGACCGTATGAATTAATGTCTAAGCAAGAAATTACCACTTTTAATTTTCAAAGCTGTTGGGTCCTGATGAGGTGGTTGGTTTTTTGGTAATTTCAGTATCTGAAAAGTTTGAGAAAATGAAAGCGTCTCAAGATACTACAGAAAGTTGGTAATGAAAACTATTATCATACAACAGTACCCATTAGCTCTAATAAAGCTGTGTTAGTCTGTTTTTTCACTACAGACCGCACTTTCAGGGTTACTTTATGCCACTAAAAAACTGTGCCTTAGTACACAACTTTCTAAACACTGAAAAAGTTTACAAATTATTTTAAATCAACTCAGATCAGAATATTGCAAAAATTGCTCAGTGCTCTTCAGCTAGAATCTATGGGGTTTTTTTGCAAACCATCTACCTGTAACACAGAGTCATTTTTGGTATTGAACTTTACTTCGAAAGTATCGTCCATGCTTTTTATCAGGCATACCACGCTTTTTGTAGTTATATCACTTTAACGATATATAGTTTAGTATTTGCAATATCAGTATCTGATATTCCCTATGGCAGATGGAATACATCTACAGACATTCTTATAAAGGAACCATTATGGTTTGTTTTCTCAAAAACCTATCGTTATGTATCATTAAAAAAGTGTTTTGAACAAACTCGTGATACACTCAACAGTTTACAACATTCAACTTCAAAATGTGTTGAAGTACACCAAGCATTGTAATGTGAACTGAAATGAAATTCAAGAATTTTTAAGACTCTTAAGAATATTGCTGTTTTATCAAAAAATTAACTTTAAATGTAAAGTTTAGAAAAGTTGGATATTAAGAGCAAAATTCACCATGCTTTTGCTCGCTGTTGTCAGTTTAACAATTTATGTTGTGTATAACCTCACCCTTTTCAGCAAACTTCTGAAATATCACAGTACAGAAAGGATTAAGACAGAGTGGCAGCCTTTGTTTTCATCACCTAGCTCTTGTGTGTATGTACTGTATATAATGCAATAATCAACAAACAAGACATCACAGAAACCCATCTTCCAGCATTAAAAAAAGCATTTTAATAAACTAGAAATGGCAGCCTTTGTTAGAAGGTTTGTTTTTTTCTTCACAGTTTTGTATTTGCTAGCATCTATTTAACAGGAACAGGCAGGAAGACCAAAGATGTTTATAAACATACTTGAAGACAGTACCAATAGCTGCACCCAGAAAAGCGGTGGCAGCAAATTCCCCTGTCATTCATGGCTTGGAAACCCAACTCAAGGAAAGAATACTTTTTTTTTTCCCCTCCATATTTTGTAAAAGCAGTTGATATTAAAAAAAAAATTAAAAAAACCCAGTTAAGTTCAGTACTCCTCTCCATAAGTATACAGTCAGTCAAGCAAGTTCACCATTAAATAGTAAAGTTTCAGCTAACTCAGTAAACACCCTTCAACTTCACCTGTGACACTGTCAAAACAGTTTTAACATAACACGGAAAAAGATTATTAAATACAGTTTCCATCGTCAAAGAAACGGTTTCAGCTATATCTGCTGCTTTCACTGGGGCTTCGATTGTTAGAGTAACTGCGATCGCTTTCACTGTCAGAGCCGTAAGATCTACAAAGAAAAAATTCAAATGCCTCAAAATTGTATTTTGAGCTTAAAACTCAAAATTGCATTGTGTAAACACCAAAAGAAAAAAAGAAATTGTCAAGAAACACAAGAGACAAGAAGAAAACATACAAGAAGTCTTTTACAGGATATTTCATATATAACTGAAGTATTCATTAAGGGACACTCAAAATTAAAATAATCACGAATTCAAAGGATGAAAATCCTCTGTAACTCCAGTCAAACAAGTAGGGTTGTAACTACATAATTTCTTGTCTTCTGATACAGTTGGTTTTCTAAATGCTAATAGCTTAGAAGTATATTCTAACAAATATAAATTTATATTGCAAGCATTTTTTCTCAGTTGAGATAATTTCGCAAATCTTTGCTTTATATATATTACAGTGCTTCATTTGAAGAAGGGTCTTACAAATTGGACCCCGTAACAACAACAGGGGAGTGTGAGTGCCAGCAGAGTGGAAATTGTAGATTAAAATGTTTTGGCTTATCCAGAAGAATTCCAAGCACCTGGCCAAACACCAAGATAGAGTCCAGATGGTTTCAGACAAGCCACAGGACATACTCTAATTACACAGAATAAACTTTCATTAGAGATTTTCTAGCCTTGTGCCTAAAACAAAAGGTGAGTACAATCTAATTCAACATTGTTTCTCTGAAGCTTTCCAACATCCTAAACCAATGATTTTGTAAGTCTTTTTTCCACATTCTAATCTCATTAATTTCCCCTCAAACACATGACGAAAATTGTCCTACTGTCAGAATTAGATGGGGAAAAGGACAAGAACAAAGTCCATGAAAAGTTGGTACAAAGTTGTGAAAAAATAAGCATGAGGATAGCACAGGATAAGAATTCACAGTAGTCTTACAGGTCTGCCTGATTCACCACTAATGTGGGACATTAAAAAGGTATAAGACAAATCATCACTGATAAAAAACAAACAAACCCAAAAACCAACAACCCCCCCCAAAGCCCATCCCCCCCACAAAAGAAAGAACAACCAAAAAAAACACCAACCCAAAAAAACCACACCACACACATATAGGTATGTATTTATGTATGATCTCCTGTTCCAAAGAAATCCAATACTTACACCTATATAATTCTCCTGTACTGAGTACATAAAATTTATCCTAAATTCATCAGAAGCACGCTGGATTTGCAGGTAAAATGTTCTTTCAAAATACTTTCTAGAAAGTTAGAACTTAATTCTGGATAGCGCTGTAATTTCTAATTTCCCTTCCAGATTTTTTTTGAATGCCACTTTCACAGTCTAACCACGAAGAATTTACCATCCAGTGACATTCTCTGCATACCAGGTACTTTTTAATCCACAGTAGAACACTTGATTTAAATCTTATGTTCACTGTAGTTTTTAAAAAAACATTTAAAATTATTAAAAAGCCCCATGTATGTATTTTGACAGCATACATGCAATGAACTGGATGGAGCCTTCTCAAATCTTTCTTATCCTAGTTTCTTATCCCATCCTCAAATTCAGTACGGTAGAAATTCTGATTTCCTCACTCACACACTTGCTCTAATTTGAATTGGTTTTAAATTACTACTTTTGTTAACAATGCATTTTTTATGCTTGGTGGAAAAAAACCCACCACATCAGCCACATTCATGAACATCCTAAGTATATATTTAGCAAATTCTGTTGCATAAATTCAGTGTCAAGTCATGCTAGCTAAAACCTACCTGGATCGTCTATCGTAACTTCTAGATCTTCGATAGCTGTCACTCCTTTTACTTCTACTTCGACTTCTGCTGTAGTAACTATCATATGTGTATGACCTACTTTATAGTAAAAAGAAAGTAGGTGTAAATTTACAATTCCTTGCCTAAAATGCAATTTAAGCATATGTTTCAAGGACATTCATATACAGAGATAAGCAGCTATATAGAAATTACTTTTGAAGGATGTGACAAACAATAATTCCACATTTTATAAAAGTTTAAATACAACTATCTTAAAAATAATAGTAAAAATCTCAAATTTATTAATCCAGATAAGACCTACTAACCATTTAAACAGTTTCATGCTTTCTCTGTGAATTGTAGACGCAGTAAAAATCTTGTTTGCTAATACTTACAGAAAGAAATAACAAACCATACTTCAGGGGGTTTTTTTAAATAATAAAGGGAAATGTGTTCACTGTTACTTATTTTGTATCACCTTTAACTGCAATGCCAGGATGATTTTGTTATTTGCCAGCTTTTAAATGTATCTTATGCTGATTTTGCTTTGATTCAAGCTGCTATCATATTATAAAATGTAAATACCATAGATAAAGAAGTACTCTTAGATATTTTTATACTATGTACATCTATTGCAGAGTTTGTATAGAACTAACACAGTTTTTATAAAGCTATAATCCATACCTGGATCGACTATGATGACCATAAGAACTACTTCTGGATCTACTTCTACTATAGGATCGACTGATAAAAAACAAAAACACATGTTTTAAGTTATTCAGAAACAAGTGCTGAAGAGAGTGGAGGGAGGGAGGAGCAAGAGGCAAGGAACATGTTTTGCTCAGAATTCCTTATCAATACTACAAAACGTTAAACAAAATTATTTTTTACAAAACTTTAAACAAAATTATTTTTCAGTAACAGGAAATTCTGAAATCCAACTATTCTAACCTGCACATTTCAGATAGCTACTTCAGACTGTAGTATGCATAGCTAAGCGTTTAGCCAAGCTCAGAGACCGAGGCATCAGACTGCCATGCCTGATTTACTGGTTTGTAATACATCCCAACACTGTCCCCAATTAGAGAAACTTACCTACGGCTCTTGTAACTGTGGTAAGAACTACTTCGACTTCTTGACCGATCTCTACTATACCATCCTCTGCTTCGGCTTCTTGTATAGCTTCTTGATCTACAATGAATGAACAACTTTGAAAAGCACAAAATAGGATGTAACTGAAGAGAAGAGCGTTATAAAGCTTCATCTTTTAGATATTTATTCCATACTTGCTAAGTGACATAGTTGAAAAAGAAAAACATGACTTAAAAATACCAGAGCTTTCACTTTAAGCTGTGGGAGCGGCACAAGCTTCTTACCGATATGAAGATGTAGAACTTCGTGAGCGACTTCTTGAGTGACTGTAAGATCTGGACCTTGTTCTGTGTCTGGATTTAGATTTGGATTTACTTCGTGACCTACTAAGACTCCTGGATGGGCTATTATCATCTCTACTAGGAGATTCTTCCTCACTGGAACTTTCTTGGTTCCTTGGCCTTCGATTTAGCCGTGCTGTTTTTCTAACTTCATCAAACAGAGATCCAGGCCTTACTTTATTTTTAGCTTTTATTTCAATTCTTAAACCTGCTGGTTTAGGCTCTGGTGCTGAAGCTATGTTCTTAACTTCTGCAGCAGTACTAATTGTGGTTGGTTGTAAGTTACCAACACCTTGCAAAGGCTTCCATTTATTATCTACCATATTGCTTTGTGTATTTTCAGTAATCTCACTTTTTAAACTACAGTCTTTAGCACTAGACACAGGGGCAGAATTATTTTCTTGCATTCCTGTTTCTTTTTCTTCTTTAATATTTATGAAATCTGTAGCATTATTTCCTAGTTTGACAGCATCTTGTTCAGGGGTCTTAACCTGTAAATCTTTGTTTATACTAGCACCTAAAGCCTGAGGTTTAGCAGTGAGAATGACAGGAGACAAAACATCTACATCAACCTTCCCTGGTGAATTACGATCTGGAGTACAAATCTCCATGTTGTCATCTGTCTCAATAACATCTTCCAATCCGTTCTGGTTACTTTCTTCAGCTTGTTTCATCTCATCCTTGCAAGCGGTCACATTTATTCCTGAGTTTAAGATACTGGCTGAAGCACTTGTTTTAATGCTATCTTTATTAAGGTTATTGCAATCTGGTGAGGCACCACACGTAGTGTTTTTAGTTAAAAGGTTTTCACCCACAGAAGGCTTTTCAGTATTTCCCATTTTATCCTTGACTGTTTCATCCTTGCCATAAATTTGTTTTTTATCCTTTACGTCCCTGGTAAGTTGCTTTTCTTTATCCTCCTTGGTAACCGGCTTTTCATTTATCTCATCATCATCTTCTTCACCGAACTCCAGAGGGGGCTGCCAATGAAACATTTCTTTTCTTTTCTGAACTTTGTGTTTCTTCTCCTTTTTCCCTTTTGATTTTTCTTTTGCTTTTTTTGAATGGGATTTTTTAAGAGCTTTTTTCGATCCATGTTTGTGTTTTTTTGACTTTCCTCTAATGTTTGTTGAGCTAGAACAAGAGCTGTCAGATTCAGAAGATGACAACTGCTTGCTTGTCTTCCATGTACAATCAGAATCCAGAAAGCCTTCTGAAGAATTTGATTGTTTTTTTATTCTTTTGGTAACACTATGGTCTGTATCAGATCCTGAAGAAGCCTCTCCTTCTTCTTTACTAGAGGAGAGTCTGGAATCTCCCCTATTACGCCTTGCCTCTCCTTTTTCAGAATTTGATTCAGAGTCCCATTTACTACCTGAATAGGATTTTTGTTTAGTTTTTCCACCACCTCTTGGTTGCTCAGAAGATACCTCCTTAGCTGCTTTCTTTTTAGCATCATCAGAATCCCGCTCGCATTTGGGTTCCTCCTCCCCTTGCTCAGAACTTAAGCTATTTTTATCCTGTTTCTGAGTACCTCTTTCGAACTGAAAATGGCCTTCTTTTTCTTGGACTACTTTAATTTTGGCAGAATGCTCACTGTCAGTAGAGAAGTCTGAAGATGATGAACTGTCACTCTCTTTCAAGCCCTGAGAAGACTCATCGTAGTCTTTCATATGCTTATAAGGGACAGTGCTTTCAGAGCTTGTTTCTTGCCTCAGTTTAAGAGGCCGAGCTTTCTGATCACTTGATGCAGATTTTCTTTTGCTTCTGTGTCTATCATCATCACTAAGGGAAGAGTAAGATGTTGACTCACTATAACCTGACCTGTCACTGTGGTATTTACTCAGTGATGGCGATCTGCCAGAAGAATGAGATTTTGTCCTAGAGCTAGATGGACTTCTAGATCTTGTGTAAGATCTTGAGTATGACCTACTTTGAGAGGACCTGCTTCTTGATCTCAGACAACTATCTGAGCTTCTGTCACTATGGTATTTGGAATAACCGCTTTGATCGCTATCTGAACTCCTTTGTCGCTTATGATATGAGGAAGCAGTATTAGCCTCTTTAACGGCTACTAAATTGTAATTAGTTTGTGTGGGTATTAAATGTGTTGTTTTAGCTTTCATTTCCTGAATTCGCTCATAAGATGGCTTCCATGGCTTCTGCCCAGGTTTCCACCTTGAAGGCGGTGGACTGTCACTTAATGGTATAACAGGGAGGCTTTCTGGGATGACTGGTGGTACGACAACTTTATCAGTTGGGAGTATAACTGCTCTTACAGGCTCAGCAGTCTTGGTAAGCTTATTCTCATTTAATCGTGTTGAAATATTTTGTGGAGAATTGGAAACTGTCTTTTGACGCCTAGAGTTAGAACTTGACCTTGACCTACTTCGAGAACATGATGATTTAGAGGCTGATCTTGATCTAGAACTTCTTCGGGAGTAAGATCTTGATTTAGACCTAGATCTGGACCTGTAGTATGATCGAGTCCCTCTGCTTGATAAAGTCGATGAGCTCTGGTCTTCTTTATCAGATCTAGACCAGTCTCTTCTGGATGAATGTCTGGAAGATGATGAAGAAGAACGAGATTTCCTGTCACGATTACAAGATGATTTTGTCCTCCTGAGGAAGGAATGAGAAGACTCTACATCTGATGAGGCTGACGTTTTCTTCTTTTTTGTTTGCTTGTGCTTCTTGAAATGCTTCTGCTTTTTAGACTTCTTTTTATGTTTCATCTTCTTTTTATCTTTTCTGTGCTTTTTGTGGTGGCTAGAATATCTCACAGTACTTAGATCAGAATAACCATTACGTGACCATGATCTTGATCTCCGGGACATGCTTCTTTCATCCCATCTGCTTGTACATGGATCACTCAACCTAGAAAACAAACAAATAAGCCCCACACTAAGTGGAAATCCTTTAAAAACTTCAGATAAATTAAGTATTTTCCACACCTTGAAGGCAAGTAATTAAGAAAAATTAACACACACCCCCCTTTACCATCAAAAAATGTTTTAACTGAGCTTGTTACACTCATTTTAAGATACAGAATTACCTCACTATCAAGAGAGCTACTTCCCTCTAACAAATGAATCAGCCAGCATCAGAAAATTTTGCATATTGTAGCACCTGCATGAAGAGATTTAATGCTTTAACTACCCTAGACCACAGCTCTTTGGCCTCTACAACAAAATGATTCTTAAACAACATTTGAATACAGATCATCTTATTTAGTATTCTTCTAGGTGGTATGCTGCAATACAGCAGTAAACTGAATGCACTCAATATATAAAATTATTCAATAATGACTATATTTAATGTTCTTCAGTTTTCCTTCTGAGTTTTATCTATCATAATTTGATAGAAGCTCCTATTTACTATCAAGTCATCAGAAATTCTGGCGAGCTGGCTTCCACCACAGAGTTTGCAATTGCAGAAAAAACATAACTCAAACAGAGGACTGGTGGCTTCGATTGTCTGTCTTGGTATTCAAAGAAACCACATAACTGAGTTTGAGGCTAAAGGTAATCTGACATGACTAATTTTAGGGAAAGCAACAGGAAACTGGAAAGGTCAATTAATTACTTCTTAAATAAGTATCCAAGATGACCCCAACACAAACAACTCTTCTGACACTTTTCAGTTTGTGTTCATCTGGTGTCACATTAGCAAAGTAGAAAGGTTTTAAGAAAATTTGCCACTTCTATTTTTTGGAACTTAAACGGAACATGTTAATCACAAAGGCATTCACATTTTTCATTCAAACACAAATAACACGGTACATGCGCACCATCTATTAAAGCTTGTGTAAAAAAAAAAAATAAAATAAACAAGTCCAAAAAACAACCCAGGACATTTTAAATTTGTAGTAAGGATCTTACTTATCGCCTTTACTCCACTTTTCTCCACTAGGTGGTCTGTAGGTTCGTAATCTCTGCATTTCCTCCTTCCAGTGAGGAGGGGTCTCACTGCTGTCATCATCATCAGATTCAGAACATGACCGTGATTGAGGTGGGGTGTGATATCGCTAGGAAAGCAAGGAAAGATAGTTACATAATGTATTTTTCTTTATAGAAGACTAGAGAATATAGCAAATAGAATCATATCACAAATTCCTACAATGGTTTGGGTTGGAAGGGTTGGAACCTTGCACTAGACCAGGTTGTTCAAAGCCCCATCCAACCTGGCCTTGAACACTGCCAGGGATGGGGCAGCCACAGCTTCTCTGGGCAACCTGTGCCAGTGCCTCACTACCCTCACAGGAAAGAGCAAGAATTCTTCCTAATACCTCACCTCTGTCAGTTTAAAGGCATTCCCCCTTGTCCTATCACTACATGCTCTTATAAAATATCTGATGTGCCTCTTACACAGATTTTTGCATGCATCTTCGTAACACAAGCCAGACAATATTATCCACGCAAGGTCCATGAGGAAAACACAAATTCTAGGTTTCCTGCCAGAAATACCCACTTTTGGCATGCATATCCCCCACAGGTGAGATTGGATTACACAGCCAGCTGCGTCCTTTCATTCTCTGAGAGCATTTCACAAAGCCTGAGAGGGGCCAGGACCTAACCCATTTTTACCAGACATAAAAGGAAGAACCAAGAAGAGGTCATGGATTCCCTTTATGTAACACCTTTTGGAGTAACACAATTACTGCAGATAACCAAAACAAGCCCTATTTCAAAAGTTATTGCTGTTCAGCCCTTCAGAAATGGGAATCCAGTGCAAGACACTTTCAAAAAAAAAAAAAAAAAAAAAATCCAAGCCATATTACACAGAAGTGTAATGAAGTATCATACTTAAAAAATTATGCTTAGGCACAGCATTTAAGTAGGCAATAAGAGCTACTTGTGCAGCAGAGAAAGAATTGTAATGTTCCTAACTCATTATTTTCCATTACCCAGTTGGATACACACTTAGGTAAATTCTGTGAGGAAATTAGATGCTCCTTGACTCAATAAAAGAAAAAACATCTGGAATTCAGACAATTATTTTAAGCCACTTATAAAAGAAAGCGACATGTAGAGAAAAAATATTGCCCCCCAGAATAAATACAAAAAGATGTGTGTATTGGTTTATTCTATTGATTACAGGCAGAAGTTCTTAAGATATCCTGTTTATATAAAAGAATAAAGATAACCTGCCATGAAGATTTGGAGCTTCTCTACTCTTTGAGCTGAAGCAATGACTACTTAAAAAAAAAAAAAAAAAAAAAAAAAGCTTTTACAGATAAATGGCATGCAATAGGTTGCAAAGGTGTCACGGATCTCCCTGATTCTTTCATATTATACTCAGGAGTGTCACAGAACCCAAGAGAATTCAAAACTGTGAGTGAGCATTTTGAAAAATATCAGACAAGTTCGCTCTGGATACAAACTGTTGCTAATCAGTCTATTAGAGATGGGAGAAAAAAGTGTTCCTCCAGCTAAGTGCTAGCCCTAAAATATTTCTGATATTATGGGTTTTCATTCTTAGTTTTGCTAAGAAGGTGTCAAAAATACAAAAAACAAGACACCCAAATCCCTGGCAAAAGACAATTCCCCTCAGCTTTAAGCAATTTTCCAGAAGTCTTTATTGACATAAATATTTCAAAACATTCCATTTAAACGGCTTCCTTTCGTGGATATTACAATGTCACATACAAATGAAAGGTGTCAGATGCAAAGACAGTTACCAGATTTAATGCCATGGCTGGCAAATGAGGGTTGGACTCAGGTGAGGCTCGAACGCTACAATACCCTGGTTCATGCTACAGCCAAGCCAGTAATTTTGTGGCTTAAAATAATTGCATCATGGGGATCAAAAGAAAAGTACTTCTCAAATCCAGTGGCTACCACATAAGAAAATAATGCTCAGAGGAGCCTCTCAAGGCTACTGTAATGAAAAGCGTCTTCAACTATACAGATACTGATCTCTGGTTTTTTTTTTTTTTTTGAGGACCAAGCCTTGGATCGGTTTATGGTTACCCAAATGTCGCTTGCTAAATTGATCCAGGATAACATTTGAAAGGGGAAGAATATGCTCCGTCATGGTATGCTACAATTTGAAATACACCAAAATCAAATGCACAATTACAAAAGCTTTTCTTACTTCTTCCCTCTTTTACTGACTGAAGAACAACTGTGCAGCTGTGCAGTGCTTTGAGCCCTGTATTGAGGGTTATCAGAGAAGAGACAAGGCATGTTTTGCTTGAGTACAGTAGAACCAAGGCAAAAGCAGAAGTCTTCAAGATACCAAAGATTTGAAGTGGAAATGAAATCTGCATAATAAGCACAGTCTTCAGAGAGGAAGGTAAGGAAAAAGAAGGACCGAGTCTGCAGGTCTGTAAAAATGCTTTGCTAACAGCACTGCAACAAAATATCTTCTTGCCCAGGCAGTGTCATCTATGAAATGATACAGACATGACCTAAGCCAGGACAGCTGATGAAATCTGATAAACTACCACAGAATCAACATAGAATCCTACAACGGTATGGGTTGGAAGGGACCTTAAAGCTCATCCAGTTCCAACCCCCCTGACATGAGCAGGGATACCAGGTTGCTCCAAGCCCCATCCAACCTGGCCTCGAACACTGCCAGGGATGGGGCAGCCACAGCTTCTCAGGGCAACCTGTGCCAGGGCCTCACCACCCTCATGGGGAAGAACTTCTGCTTAAGACCTCATCTAAATCTCCCCTCTGTCAGTTTAAAGCCATTCCCCCTTGTCCTATCCCTACATGCCCCTGTCAAAAGCCCCTCTCCAGCTTTCTTGTCAGCCCTATTTTAGGTACTGGGAAGCTGCTCTAAAGTCTCCCTGGAGCCTTCTCTTCTCTAGGCTTAACAAGCCCAGCTCTCTCAGCCTGTCTTAATAGGAAAAGTGCTCCACCCCTCTATCTGAAACTATATAAAGTGGCTCAAAAAAAAAAAAAAAGAGAAAAAAAAGGGAAACAAAAGGTTGACAAAATGTCAAACAATGTAAGTGATTCTGCCAAAGCTGCTAACAAAACTGCTGTTTCTCAGCAATGTAAGCACAGGCATCAGAAGATGAAAATACCAAAACTCAGGAGGACAAGCAATATACATCACAAAGGGCTGTATACACTTCGGTTACTGTAGACCAGCTTTGTCTACTGTTGCGTATTATAGTCCTAATGCTTAACAGAAACAGCAAGGACATCCATTGAGCAGAGAGGAGTAAAAGTTCTTGTCACTTCTCACTACTTTAGATCTTGTGCATCATGTGGGACGGCTGGCTAAATTAACTTTCAATTTTCAACAAAAATAATAATAAAAAAAAATTATGCCCAAAGACTTCTCATAGCTGAGGAGTAAGTATTTGTTTTTCCAGGCAATCTTTCTATAAAAAGACAGTAATAAGAAAGGTGGAAAATTTGTTACAAAATGAACTATCAGACTATAGTATTTCAACCTAAGCTAGAATCTACCACATGTCAACAACAGTTAAAGTGTCACACAAGGCCTCAAAGGAAATTCAAAGCTCAACGTCAGAGAAGATACTCTGGAGGGGTGGGGGGGGGGGGGAAGGTGTGGGGAAAAAAAAAAATCAAGAAAAAAAAATTGCCACATACTATTGTGCCTCTTCCTTTAATTTTTCGTCCAGATTTAGAGACTGATGGTTTCGGGTCAGCCAGAACTGGTGTAGTATCAAGAAGCTTCCTACATAAATTAATAAAATATGAGATTACATGAAAAAAACCAACAAAAAAATTAAATTAATTTTAAGTTCATCATGCAAAATATTAAAGATGGCAGAACTAAGAATTCAGTGAATTCTCCAGGAAATAAAGACATGCACAGTTCTGCAACGAAAGGCAAATCAAGATATACTTGTTTTCGATCAAATCTGTAGCCTATCTGACCTCTCCATCTGTAAATAAATGCTAAGAATGAACTTGCAAAGCACTGTTAAAGTGGTAAGTGGCTTTTCTAAAGAGGTTAACTGTGTTTGGTGCACAAATCATGAAGACAACATGGACATAAAAGAGTTTCAGGATCTCCGCAGTTACACAACCATGTCTTAGTTCAGAGAATGGCAATTCATGATAGGTCACAAGTTTCAAAGCCTTGATTCTTTCCTAAGCAATAAGAGGTAACTTAGCACTCCTTTTCACAGTTCGTATAATATCCTTGAAAGAAGCAGTTACTAAGGCTTGTACCAAAGATATACAGGAGACTACATCATTAACCATCAATTAAAACAAACAAACAAACAAAAAAAAAAACAAACCACCAAGCTGATTTTAAGAAATAACTGGAAACATAACATATTGCTGATTTTAAGAGGCATCTGGGAACGTAACTTACTAGCTCATCTGAGTCCAAAAGCAAAGAAATTTGACAGAAATAGAACCAAACTGCAATTTAGTAAAGGTGCAAAACAAATCTGTAAAAAGGACAATTAAGATTACCTCATTTAGACACTAGAGCCAACATTTGCTATCAGTACTGGTAATACAGTGTTAACAGGAAAATTTTTTGCCTAGTTTCCACCAAAAAAAACATCATAAGAAAGCTCAATGTTCCTTACGGTTCAGGTTCTATATTGACAACGGGCACATCTCTTCTCAGCAAAAATCTATTTTCAGGCACTGGGGGAATTTCTTCAGGACGTACCACAGGTTTGTCCCTCTTCATGCTAACATCAACCGCTTTTTCTGTTATATCACTCTTGTCAGAAAGGCTGCTATGGGAAAAAACAAGTTGATAAATCAAAATTAACTGTCAACTGACAAACACCTCTTTTCAAAGCAAATTCCAAAAGAAGCCCATGTGATGCATCAAGCTTTAAGATAGCTTAACAACCAGAACATGTTCATTAAAAACCCATTTTAAGCTAAAAGGAAGGATACACTATTACTGGAAGGAAGATTCAGGTCTTGCTTTACAGAAAATAATTTTGCTTTGAATTTGCCATTTGTCATGAAATATTTTAAAATATAATCAAATATATATAATTATATATATATGTATGTATCTCTCAAAGGTCTATTATTTGCCTAATTTTTCACTTTAACACAGGTATACTGAGTCCTAAATACTTTAACATGCTGAGACTTACTCATTCCAGTATCAATCTAGCTTCTTTCTACAAAGATCTTAAACTCTTTAATGGAAAAATATACTCAACAAACTCAGCTTTATGGGTTTTTTGGTTGGTTGGTTTTGTTGTTTTTTTATAAAAATTGAGCATCAAACCCCAAACTTAAAACAATTTTTGCATTAATCGCTTGAGTACTTCGTGAAAACAGTAGAATTTCTCAGATTTCTCTGAAATTCTTAAATTTAAGAGACTAGTCACCGTCTTTGGTTTGAGGTTCGCCTGCACTTTGGATCCTCTTTCTTCCTCTCTTCCTTTCTTCGTTTTCTTGATTGTTTGGTTTTAGCTCTTCTTTTACGCTTTCTTCTTCTGCTTCTTTCATTTTCTGCTTCACTTTCAGATGAAGTTTCTGAAGAGCTTGATGCACTGGAGGAGGAGTCTGAAGCTTCTGACTCAGAACATACTTTCTTCTTCTTCTCCAAAGCTTAAAACAGATATTTTAAATTTACGGTGTGCACATGTCCATGTGTATGTAGTGTGTATACATATATATGTGTATACACATACAGCACAAAGTGTATCATTTTATATACATATAAATACACAGACCTACTGTTTCAGAAGAGATCAGTGAACTTTTTTCACAATGAGTTACATTACAGTAATAAGTGATTTGTGTCTAGTCTAAACCCATACCACTAAAAAGATATAAATATTTTCCAGAAAAGATAGTTCCTTACAGTAAACTGTAAGAACTTCCATGCACAAATTCCACCATATAAGATGATATATCACTGCAAAGCCGAAACATTTTTACATTAATACACAATAACCTTATAAATGAAGTTCAACATTAATGTGTGCCAAGCTAATATAAAGAAAATATAATTTTAAGAAGGAGGGTTCCCCCCTTTTTGCTTTTGAAAAAGCTATTTTAAATTTTAACACTGAATTCACACCTTTGGGTTAGAATACACAGATAAGCAAAGACCATCTATAGTAAAAAAAAAAATAATTAGTTTTTAGAAAGCAATGCACAGGTTACAAAAAGTTTAAGAAAAAATTAGTCATAGCCTCAGTTTTATATTTCTTATTTCTAAATCTTTATCATTCTCTTGGCATCTGATACTTTCTTACTCTATCCTCCTGACTTTCTTTAAAGGACATAAATAACCACATCGTCCTTAAGGAAAGTCAAAAATGAAGTAGAAAACACAAACTTTTAACACTCCACTACATTACAGCAACAGTCCAAACACATATTTAAGATAATTTATTCCCTAAGAATTCTTGTGAAATTATGTTGACTACACATACTGCATATTAACATTACATGATCTTACAATTAAAACTCTGGAAGCTGCACAAAATTCAACTCTAAGAAAATCTTATTTTGAGTCTCTATCTTTCAAATTCAGGAAAATGAGTTGTGATTATTTTTTGCGCAAGTCACATTAATCTCAAACATTAAGAACAAGAAGCAGGGATATGTTTTCCAACGCACAAAGGTTTAGGTCAGAGAAACCTTCTCCCTTGCTGTACCTTCCTCATCTTCACCAAGATTTAAGTTTTTTTAAGTTCTAAAGGCTTGTAAGACTTAAGATTCTAGAGATTCACCGTAATGATTTTTTGATGTTGGCAAAATCTTCATGTTCTCTGAAATCTAATGGTTGGACTTGATGATCTTAAAGGTCTTTTCCAGCCTAAACAAATCTATGATTCCATGAAAACAATATCAACATTCACTTAACTTCAGATGTATGTATGCTTACCATCTTTTCCTGGTTTTGTAACAAGCACCCCACAGTCAATAACTCGTACATCTGCATAGGGCCTACTTGCAGTATCGGTTTTCAGATTTTCTATTTGTTCTATTACCTCAAACCCAGAAATAACCAGTCCAAAGACAACATGTACACTGCAGAAATAAAATATTTGGAAAGTACATTTATATATTAATATAATTATTTTATAATGAATTTCAGATTTTAAAAGTCATTCTGAACTAGAAACATTCAGCTCTTTAAAATGTATTAGAGTTATAAACATCTCGGTTGTAAGTTTTACATTTACAGCAATGCTAAGATTTTATTGCAACATGAAAGAGAGGTCCACTCTGGTTCAATGAGAGAAATATTTGATGTCATTCCACTCTCTTTCACATAGGCACAGTAAACAATCATTATTTCTAACACATCCTTCTACTTTTGCAGTTTCATGCAATAGAGAGATCACGAGTCTATATATAAAGATGACAAAGCAGCACAGTTTTCCCCAGAAAAGAAGCATTTATAGGTCTATACAAACTCAGCACACAAATTCCCACTGGCATTGCAGGGACAGTTATAATTAAGGAATCACCATTTCTGTCTTATATCTCCCACATTTCTCTTTCCTTCTTCTGTTTGCCCGTAACTTATACCCCAAGGAACTAATCTATTCTGGGGATAAAACCATGCCACAAAAGAGAGTACTATCCAAATACATTAAACATGATGTTTCAAGTCACTGATTTATGGATTGAGGGCAGTAACCAGTTTTAAAGAATTAATATTAGGATTTAAGCCCCCAACTTTTTTACCAGCTTTAGGAATTAAGTTGCAACTCGAAATTTTTATAGAACTGAAACCTTTGTTTTTCATCTTCTTCTATTGTATAGTCTTTCAGAGAATTAAGAATTTGTTTACCCATTGTTGTCTACTTTAAATATAATGTGAAGACTTACAACCTTCAAATTTTAGCCATCATTGGAGGAACTACAAAGCATTCTTACCCATCGAGATGAGGAGCAGGTTTTGTTGTTCTGTTTGACAAACAGCAAGATGGCAAGATGGAAAAAAAAAAATAAATATCAGGGATTCAGATGAAGTAAAAAGAGAAGAATGGAATAGGGAAAAAAAAAAAAGAAAAAAGAGGTGAAGGTAAGACAAAAAAAATAGTGAAAAAATCCAGTTACACACATAGAATTAAAAATACTTTACAGCTTAAATACACAGGCTTTCTTAAACTTTTACGTGAAATTTGTTTGAAGTTTAGCTTTCTATGCATACTTGAAAGTTGTACCAAGTATCATTTTAATGCATGCAATGAACAATTTTGAAATAAGAGTCTTTAAATACACATTAAAATATAACTCACTAAGATTTTTAGTCACAGAGAAGATACAATTTGGCAATTAAGTACTGGGTAACTAATGGAATTTAAATGTTTAAGACCGTTAGGTTCTTACATTACAAGGTCACTATAAACTTGGTTTATTCAAAAAGAAGAGAGTTATCATATGTGATAGATTCTTCGCTCCCCCTTCCCACTTCTTTCTTACTTTCCACTTCCCTGACTGGCCTCATAACCCAGAACGCAAAGCAACACTTCTATCTTTAACCATCAGCTACAGCACTTCATCAGCTCACAGGCTTCCCAAAAGCAACAGCAGTACAATGCAAGCAGACATTATGTGCTGCCCTACAGTTTACTACTGTGGTAAGTGCAGATTTCCTCCCTATTTTTCAGCTTCCCACCTTCAGCCGTTTGAAGCCTAATGAAACCACCTTCCATTTTGTACACTATCCTAAAAACAGACCTTTGGAGATATGCCAGATTTCTGAGTAGACTTCAAATCGGAATATTCAAGGCTCTGCATATATAACTGTAAGTTAAGATTCACCCTTTTGATGATAATGCTATGACCTAGTATTTCTCTAGATCATTTTCCAGAAAGGAAAGGATATTATTTCTACAAGTAAGCCTGCATTAATGCTGCACAGGGAACCTTGCTATGCAGACAAATTCTGTAAAGAACATCAGAGCGTGCTTATATATTGGGGAGAAAATAATAAATAAATAAATAAATAAGGCCAGCTAATTTGCATTCAAAGCTATTTTAATATTCGAACACATCCTTCCCCTCTCTTTCCCAGGCACTACTTTGCCTTTCCAGCCTTCTTCCAACGAACTCAACTCTCAAAATATATAATCCATCACAGGTGTTTTTTCTAACTTTACAGTAGCACAGATGTGGTACAATGCTATAATAAAATACAACTTTTTAAGCACGTATCTTCACTCAAGTTTTGAACTACTCAGTCACAAAACACTGCAGTGCTGGAACACATGCCAAAAGACAGAACTGTGAATCAGGAGTATTTACACTCTTGACTTTTTTTTTTAATTTTTTTTTAAGCTCCAAATGCTAACCAGACCTTCCACTTCTGTAATACTGAATAATACAGAAAACTTTGGTTTTACATGGGGAAATAAAAGCTATCAAGAAAACATTAATTCTGCAATCACAGGGGGTGTTCTTTGGTTTTCCCTTGCTTGTATTGCTACAAACAAAAATTCTTAACAGCTTTTGAGGTTCTTCAAGCAAGAATTAACTGCATTAACAACCTGCTGCTAAGCAAACAGTTTAAGCGGGCTTAATTATAAAGCTGATTTAAAGGAGTGAAAAAATAGAAGTGGGTTACTTCAGTGAAACCAATAATAAACAAGACTTAGTGCTTAGAATTAGCTAGAAACAGCAGTAGGTTCAAACACACTTGATGTGGAGGCTGTAGTAATGTGCTCCTGCCATGCCAAAGCAGCACTTGAAGACCTTGAGCAAATTACCTGAGCATTTACTTTGCTTAGACTAGTCCCCAGTAGCAAAGAAAGGGATAGTTGGCACATTAAAACTCATGTAGAGGTTTCTTCCCTTACACTGGCAATTTGATGGATAGGATTTTTCTCATTTACTTGTACATGAAGTGAAAACACAAGGAAGAGCATTATCCCAAAAGAAAACTTTTCAGACGCACGACGAGGAGCTAGGTGACTTTAACAGACTTCCTATGGGAAGCAGAAACCCAACACCCCATTTTGCTTTTGAAAGTTTTCTCATTTAAATGTGAAGGTTGTAACATGACATTTATTCTGCAAACATACACTTTAAATGACCACTTCAAAGTTTTCTGCATATGTTCTGCCTTTCAACTCTTGAATGTTTGCTTTGGCTTCAAAACAATCAGGAGAAAAACCTACTTACTGCCTTCTCACTATAGAAACCTAGAGTCATGATGAGTTCCTCCCCCAAAATAATATTTTAATAAAACATTTCTATACAGAACTTCAAGTTAAAACACTTAAAATCTGCCTTATACTGTTATCCATGTTATTTACAGAAGGACAAATACCTTTTTTCACTCAAGTTTAAAGTAAATTGGTTTAAGATAATGCTGAAGAGAAAAGTATCTTTTTGATAACAGCAAGTTATCACCCACCCCCCCAAGAACCTCAGTCCTAACAAAGGATTCAATGCACATAACAATATGATCAGAAGAAAACAAGAAAGATAAAAACAGAAAGAATAAAGGAAAGGACACAGCCTTAGAGGAATAAGACATTACCTTTGGAGCGCACGATGTAACACTGTTTCTGTAAATTTTACACAAAAATGGCAGAAATAAATTGTAATACATTTTCAGACAAAACTGAGTCTATGTTTTATTAAATACAAGTTTAAAATTAATATTAATCAAGTTGTATGCAGAACAAGGATGCCTAAAAGAGGGCTCTAAATTTTCTTTAGAATACAAAGTACTTTGGAAACTGCAGTAAGTTCTCCTTAAAACCAAAAAGAAACCTGTAGACATAACCTGCTTGCATACACTATTACAAAGATAAACAGTTAGAAAAGAGAATCCTCCCGCTCCCCTCTAAGTCTCAATCCAGCAAAAGGGTTAGAACACATGCACAACTTGAAGCATATGAGTAACTGATTTCAATGGGTTTATTCACATGCTTGCAGTTACATAGGTGTTCAAATGCTCTTCTGAGTATACGCTTCAAAGGATGGCACACCATAGCGTAAACATTTTGATTTACAAATGAAATGTATAAAGTCAGCAAGTCTACAACTTCATACATTTCATAATTGGCTGGCAACTTCCTTGCATCATGAAGCATTTCTAGAGCTAAGAAAAGTAACTGCTTTCTCAAAATATGTTCATCGCTTGTGTTCAGAATTATAGAAGGACAAACACATGGCAGACATCAGCGGACAAAAAATATCATGGAATCATAGAATATGCACCAGCTACTACCATACTTTTGCTCTGGTATAATTCTGAACAGCAGCAATGTTTTAAAAAATGCATTATCAGTTGAGCTTATGGATGTTCCACCCACTCCCCCCCAGTAAACTATTAGTTCTTAATTATATCTCTGCAGTATATTCAAGCATGGAAATTATGTTTTGTTACTTATTACACATAAAAGCATCCTGTGAATACTTTGACCTGGGCTGTGCTTTTACGTAAACTTTTGATCAAGCCAATGGGACCTGCTTGTGTGATCAATGCACATGTACCACTTTTTGCTCAAAGATAGCGCAATGTTAGCCCTTTCCATTTGAAGTGTTTAGATTTTCATATCACTGTCAACCACTCAAGAATTAGCTCAAAAGCTATTTCATTCGCAGTAAAAGAACCCAAAGCGTTGATTACAAAACCTGTTTTGAGACACCAAAAAAGACTGAGAAACGAACCACTTTTAATAAGCTGGTAACATTGAGAAATCATTTGTAAAATCAAAACAGAAGAATCCTCAAAATTTAATATATCCTCCATTTAGCAGATCAAAGTGGTTAGTTTGTTGGAATTTAGTAACTAGGCATGGCACCACACATTAAAAACATTAACACAAAAAAATCTATTTAGTTTCGAGCAAGAAAGCAGAGCTTGATCCACATTAAACCAACAATGCCCTCAATATGGAAATAAATCTAGCAGAAACAGCAAAATGGTCTCAAGTTTTAAATAGCTTTTGAAGACAGAGGCAAGAACTCCAAACATTTGAGCTGATAAGGAACACAACCTAGGACTGCTCTCTAAATTGTAATAAGGATTATATGGCTAAATAACAAGGCAATAAATTAATTATTACACAGAACTTCCCAGCAACAATAAAGAGGTCAGGTGTTTTTTTTTCTTTACCTCCTATTGTTTTATGCTTCATTCTGCACAGACACTTTATCTAGTAACTAGACACTTATCTGTCTTTACGTAGTAAGTGTAGCTTGACAGATTTTGTATGCCCACAGAAGGAAAGTGAAGCCCATGCAAGCATTTCTAGGATCAGGAATCTCATTAATTTTATAGCACTTCATATACCCATTTTCACACTTATTTTGTGTGCAACTTGCCTTACTAGAAGGCTGGTTACGGCCACATGCATGATGGAGTTGCTCTAAATAGATGAGATACCATTATCAGATCAGCTCAACTGAGAAGTATAACATATTGCTTGAGAAGAACATCACCCAACAAGTAATACAGCCATTGAACTGGAATATCCAACGTCAGGTCAACTATTCCTCCCTGACTAACTCAGGGACCTAAAGATATTGGCTGTATTTGTTAAATACTTAGATGCACTCCCCCAGTAGGTACTACTAGTAGTATTTTCAGCTGCAGTTTAAAATAAATATTGGAGTACATGAAAAAAGGAAGATCATTCTAGAGTGGTTCCTGTCAACCTTGAACCCATCCCTGAAATTCTGTATCTGAGTATCAACATGGAAACAGGACAATTAAAAGAAGATGAGCACACTCTGGTGGTGCTTAAAATACTTGCTAAATAACTGGTGGTTCTAAAAGGAGTTATTCACAGAAAAGAATCAAATTAAATAGTGGTGCTATCTGAAAATACAAATAGCCACTTTATAACCGGGTACTTTACAACTACTTTCAACACAAGATGCAATTACATGCTCCAACAGATCTCTTTGGGTAAAGGAAAATTGAAGTTCCAGTATTTCACGAATCTAAATAGCACAAAGGGATGGTCTCTGTACCACTTATGCTGGATTTCAACAAAATGCATTTCTTCAGACTAGGAAATGTTTCTTAATCACATGTGTGAATAGACTTGGTTTATTTAAATTAAGTGTGCATGAAAACCATAATCCTTCCTTAGCTCAACATTCCCCTTTCAATCCAGCTATTACTCCTACTCAGGTAAAGAAAAAAATTATAAGAGGTGGAGAAAATTAGTCATCAAACACTGCACACAGCACTTCGAACATTTTTTTTTTATATATATGTATATGTATACACACACACACACATACATACACACACACACACAAACTTCTGACTGTTTATTCTGGTTTTGCATCTTGCCAGTTTCTACCAGTGCTTTAATTTATGTTCATTCTTTTCACACTGGCCTCACTGTCGCTCCCTGACAATACTTACACTGTCTATTTCCATGCCCAGTTCTCTATTGTTGCTTATAAATGCTTCAAGCTCATTCATGCCAGAGAAATTCTTGATGAATCAAAGAAGGCTGATGATACTTTAGGACTAGGCAGATGCTTGTTTACTTTTAAGATTAGTCTGGAGCTTCTATTTCAAGTAAACTGACCACTGCAGCTCAACAGTTAGCAATTTTTCGACACTGTACAGTTGTCTTGTGACCAACTTGTTAGTGCAGCCTGCCAAAGAAATAATTGCTGCCCAATTCCTTTCTGTAAAGACTAGTCACTCCAAATGACACTTTCCTGTGGGAAGCACGGAAAGCACTTCTGATGATTAAGCAAACCCGTTACGGTCAAGAATCTTGCTATTATTTTAGCCCTACTTGGACAAATACATAAAATAACTTATTTGCTTTATCTGCTACATTAGATGTGTATAAGAGAGAAAAAGAGTTCTCATTCCTGAAGTTACCTATGAAAAAAATGTAAACAGAGGGCTAAAGAAATATCTAACCCATAAAATTAACCATGCTCAAACTACCAAAAAAAACCCCCCACCAGAAACCCCACCCCCCCAAAAAAAACCAAACCCAACCAAAACTAAAGGCTGCCACTGAATACTGCCTTTCACACAATTTTCAATTTATACATATGAAGAACATTTTTCCTAATGATAAACTACTGAATAACTGAGCATTCTTTTGAGTACAAGAAGCACATTCTAATGTCAGCTTGAAGTATACCAGTAAAGGAAGCAAAAATTTAATTAAAGAAAAGCTGTCTAGGTGCACACTATATTCCTTAGAGTAACTCAACAAATGTCACCAAGCAAGACTAACTGCTTTATTACACTGCATTTTAGAGTCAAGTCAGAAACTGCCTAGATAAAATCTTCAGTACTTATTTCCTCCTTTGAATCTTAAAATCCAAGCTCTCCACATTACAAAGCTGAAACCAAGGGTTGCACCATTAAAAAAATCTGTACAAAAAGGCAGATTGTTGAACTATCCAGCCTTGCCTAGTTGTAGACTAAGTTATCAAATGTGAACCTGCCTTTGCAACTGACTGTACACACACATAAACACTGTTTTAAGTGGCCTCAGAGCCTTCTGCACATATTCTGTAATTGTATGGATTCATTCCTGGGATCAGCTGCACTACTGTAGGCTAATGGTGGGATTCAGCTTAAATGCATAAACCTGAATACAGTAAAAGCATCCGTAAGCAAGGTAGGCATCTCAGCTGGTGGTCAGATCTGGGGAGAATACTCATTCACTGACATGCAGGAATCCTAAGCTGCCCTACTTATCGTGCCTGGCTTCCAGCTACTACTCCAGGAGTGCAGGGGGTCTTGTAGGTACTACATTATAATTCACACTCCCTGTCTTGGAGTTTCCAAAGATGTCTCAAGCAGCATTAGATGTCTGCATGCAGTAAAATGAAAAAAGCCCCAGACAAGAGGATTGCAGAAGTCTAGAGCACCAGAGGATGCTTTAAAGAATTGACAGCAGCCCACCTAAACCTCACTGGTTATCTGGGAGTTCACTCCTGGGCTTAACTCACTTGCCTGACTCTAGAGGAAGCTGGTGACACTTAAGAGATTACAGGATCATAGAATCAAAGAATGATTTGAGTTGGAAGGGACCTTAAAGCTCATCCAGTTCCAACCCCCTGCCACAGGCAGGGATACCTTCCACTAGACCAGGTTGCTCAAAGCCTTGTCCAACCTGGCCTTGAACACTGCCAGGGATGGGGCAGCCACAGCTTCTCTGGGCAACCTGTACCAGGGCCTCACCACTTCCGTAGTGAATATCCAAGGTAAGGATTATCCAAGAAATCTGCATGGGGCAGGCCAGTAAGACAAGAGACCTTCAGAACATACATGGCTTTCTCTCCCAGCAGCTGAAAGCCAGGTAGGACATTCCAGGACCCTAAAATGACTTTAGATTCCTATGGGGAGCTGAGGTGAATCTAGCTTACATGAAGACAATTATGTTTAGGTAACTTACTGTCTGAATTCCCATCAAACTAACACTTTCTCTTTACAGAGGTTTTGGGGGCAAGGGAGAAATTGAAGAAATTGGCATTAAATCCGGTTAAAATGTATTAAATCTGCATCATTCAAAATAATTCTGTGTTTGATGAAAATGCTCTTAAATGCTGTTAATTTTATTGTTCCCTGTAAATTATAATTTAGCATCCTACACAACCTTAGATTGTTTTGGTGTGTGGGGAGAGACAATGTGTTTATGTCTATTAAATCTAATTGAACAAGTAGCTGAGCCTGTTGAGCATTAAGGGAAATACAATGACTTCTGAATCGAGTGGACGAGAGAAAAGAAACTTTAGAGCCCTCAAATGAAAGCTTCTTGACTGATGTGACATCATTAAGTTTCCACATATATTGTTCAGATAAGTTTAAAAATGGAAAATTACGGCAAAAGAACCAAGAGATAAGTCACCAAGCAGTAAATAGTGAACCAATGTTTTTCAGAGAGCTTATTAAACCATATTTCCAGACTAATGTGTATACATATCCACTCAGATTTACTATAAAGAAGCCCAGCATCTAAAATTTGGTTTGAAAATGACAGGAAACAAGCTTTTGACACTTATAATTTTATGTCTATGGAAAGTCAGAACAGTGGTAACTGTGAAAGACTTCCTCTTAGGTTCCTATAGATTTTCCATTTTTAGGGCATTCTTTAGGAAGAAACCTAAAAATGTCTCTTATCTGAACTTCACCATATCATACTGAACATCTTTTTCAAGCAAAGAAAAAAAAAAAAAAAAAAAAAAAAAAGACAGATTCTTGAGGACAATTTACTCCTTTACTGAACACAGTGAAGCGCCATTCATTCTTATCCCCCAAGAAAGATGGCAAAGAAAAAACATATTTTTCTAGTTAAGTAACTAAACTAAAATTTACTTTTGAAAACACCAGTGTTATTTCCCAAAGTAGTTCTCAGCACAAGCCCAAAGCTATAATTCGGCTCTTTCAACTGTTAAGCATTAACAAAGGCAATTTTTGAAAAGGGAGTTAATAGGTGGAATGATCATGTAAAAAATTAGCAAGTTTAAAAATACTAATACTGCATCTAAAATACAACTACTGTAACCAGAAGACCCTGACATATCAGACATGAGTATTTACAGATGGTAGAGTCTCATGTATTTTCTACAATTTAACAGAATAAGGCTATATACTGGATTTTTTTTTTTAAGGTAAAAATCTGATTATAAGCACATAATTTTATATGGTGTTGGTACCAAAGTAGTTGGTATATGCACAAGCAAACAGAACTGTGTAGCAAAAAGAAAAGTGTGATAGAAATAAACACTCCAAAATTAAAAAAAAAGCCCACACTCCCAAACAAAACCACTCACAACACCCCAAAATAATAAATAAAACCCTGCTCATCCTCCCCCTACAAAAAACAACAAACCCCCCAAACTAAATCATAAACTATCATATTTTGAAGAGTATGTGCAAACCCATACAAACCAACTCTAGATCTCGCTCTCTTTTGTGTACAATGCTCAACACTGCAATTTGCAGATAATCTGTTAAGATTTGGTTGGTGCACACACAAAGCCGAAGAATCTATTTACTGGATGTAAAAACTTACTACATAAACTGTAATTTTAGGGTAAAAAGCAATGAACAAGGAACATCCATGCAGTGCCAGCTTCTAATCCAAATGAATACTAGAAGAAAGTTGTGATAACAATGTTTCCTATTATAGCTTACTCTGCAGGTATCCACTCAGCCCTAGCTAAAGTAAGGCAAATAACATTGTTACAGATAATTTAGCAATACCATCTTTCTCATGAACAGCGCTTCTCTGTTTAAGAAAAGCTCAACTGTCATTATTACATCTACTCACATGAAAAATTGGGAACCATTGGTATGTTTCCCTCGGTTTGCCATTGACAAAAGGAACGCTCTGTCATGTTTGAGAATAAAGTTTTCATCTGTTTGAAGAAAAAACATGTTTGTCAGATTTTCCCTGACAAGAAACACAAGGCTAAGTTTCTTAGTAACTTATGGATGCTATAAGGAGAAATTCTGCTGCTGCTGAAGAAACATGAACAAGTTGGACAAAAACAAAAATAAAGTTTAAGCAAGCCCCTCAGAAGTTACAGTAGAAGCAGTTATGAGACAGAAAGCATTCTTTCTTAAAGAAAAAGCTTCAGATATAGTGCAAACATTTCTAATGAAACAACTTTTAAAGTCATTAGTAGTGTCTTCAATAAACAGTAGATTCTGATAGACTTGGATTTAAATCCAGCATTTTCTAAATAAGAATATTATCGGCAAACTGACTGACATCCTAAAACAAGACTGAACATACATGATATTGTTATTTATATAGCATGCACCTCAGGTAGAAGGATCAGGAGAAAAAGCCATTTCCCCGGTATGGAGCGTTAAGAGATAGCCGCCTATCCACTCCAAACTGAAAGTCTCAAAATGTCCAAGGGGCAAAAATATAAATACTTACATGAGAAACTACAGAACACATTGTTCCCTCAACCTAAGTATAAGATCAATTAAGACTAAACTAAACATGCATTTTGTATTCCAGTGAATTAAAGAGGACTTCTGGTTGCACAGCATAATATAAAACCAGATCTTCTGAAGCTCATTTTCAAAGCTAAAAATAGTAATTTGAATGTACAGAGCTGTTAGTTTTATGATTACATATCACAGTCCTGCATGTTCAGCACTCGCCCCCTTTAGAAACTAACCCTAGTAACTTCTTAGCAAATGCATCTGTTTAAGACTTTCTTTTGACTAAAGGTTGTAATACTCCAACACCAAATTATGTCTCTGTAAGACAAACTTAATGGCATGCACTTCACTACGCACAGCTACTTGTAAAACGTACAGAATCAGAGGCTGTTACCCAAATACATTTTTTAAGGCTTAAATACCACAGTAACTACCTGTTGGTTTGTGTTGTTTGGGTTTTTTTTTCCCCAGTAAAAAGAATTGTATGTCTTTAAATGAATATGTTATAAACTCACCATTTTCCTTCCAACAACAGATTTTAAAAAGAGGTAAATGTACATTTATTTACAAAGTCTTTGCACGTAAAGTAATTATGTAGCATATAAACAAAGTGAAACAGTTTTAGAAACAAATACTAAGCATACAAACCTTGAATAGGGAAGGGGAGGAAAAGGACATTAACAAAACAAGAAATAATTGTTTAGAGATGGAAATTATGCCAGTATTCTTTCTCAGAACAAGCTATTAACCCTTAGAAAGGTCAGACATAGAACTCTTGATTTCTCCAAGCAACACAGATATCCATCTACAAACGGACGTATCAGTTGTCTATATATTTACTAGGGAGGGTACAAGGGAACAGAGTTTGAATTTGTGTTACTGAGCTTTTGTCTCTTACCTTTTCATTTTGCAAAAGACCACATTCTCTATAAACAAAAGAATATGTTGACAGTTTTAGGCAGGAAGATAGGAGTTTATTCATGAATAAAGTTGCCTAACCTCCATGCTGAAAGTCATGTTTAACCAATAATGTTAGCCTTAATTAATTGTCAGTTAAAGTTAAGTATTACCAAAAAAATTATCTGAAAGTCATGCATATAAAAAGGATTCTCATGCAACATTAGTTTCATGCAAAAGGTGATCTATAAGTAGACCTGTCTGCATTAAGTAGCTTTGGAATCAAGACTTGTTTATCTCAGAACTGAATGAAGAATCTGCAAAGATATATTTCCTCTTACCTTTGAAATAGCCACCATAAATAGATTCACCTCCTTTTCCATTACCTGTGCATTAAAAAGCATGAATTAAACCTTTTGTTTCATTTACGAAAAAAAGCCACATGTAACATACCACCAGTTTATGGCAAACCAGTATACTCTGGCCAGTTACTAGAATCTGAGCTCCTTAATTCAATCACAACCATGCATTATCTTGTTGACACTCAAAATACTGAGAATGAAGATAGCCTTAGTGCCTCTGAACAATGGGCTCCAAACACCAGTTCTCCAGCCCTCACTGGCATTTGCTAAAGCAACTGCAGCCAGCAAAACAACAAGGAGAAAAAAAAAAAACCCATAAATAATGATAGAGGCAACAGTAGGTTTGAGCAACAATCTTGTCTGGCTCAAAGCAGGTGAGAGGCTACTAGACTGGAAGGGCTAAGAACATAGCTAGCAGTTTTAAAGGCTCTTCTACTTGACTCTCAGAGCAAACTATTCCCTCACCACTCCCATTTAATCAGGCAAAAGCTTCCAGGACACAGTGAAGGTGACAGACATTTTGTAAGGACAGGTACTTCAGGGAAGGACAATAGGCTAAAACATTGTTTTGTATGCATACTGCAGGGAAGGAAACAAAGAAACTCCTAGATAATATACTTTTAGAGGTTTTTCCATTAAACACTTCTAGCTTGTCTACTATTTTATTATTATTTTTAAACTTACTCAAACAATTATGTCCCTGTATCAATAGGGCATGAGTAGTGTCACCTCTACTGCAGGCACAAAAGTGAAAAGCAGTTAAAACTACAGTTTGGACTTGAATTGTTTTAGTAATATAGGTGTTACCAGCCCCTAAACTAAAGGGTTTTTTTACTTCTTTAACTTAATACATATTTCTAAACAAATATCACTTCAGATGAAACATTTTATAATTTCAAAAATTAACAAAGAAATGCTATACTTCACAGCAAATGAAATATTTTTATGGCAATGTAATAATTCCACAGCATTTTCTAAAGTTACATCATAATCACCTAAGTCGTAACTAAGTTCCATTTACACTATTTCAGTTTTAAAAGTGTATTTTACCTTCACTGAAGTCCCCACCCTGGATCATGAAGTTTTTAACCACACGATGGAAGGTAGTGCCTTTGTAACACAGCTTCTTTCCGGTTGTTTTGCCAATTCCTTTTTCACCTGCAAGAAGGTTAAAAAAAAAGAATCCACAGATTGCCACTGAATAAATTCTAAGGGTTTTACCTCCCTAGTATTAATGGATATAAGAGCCATTAGAACCGCAGAACTATATAAGACACCACAGTCCTACCTGCTGCCTTTTCAACATCCATTAATTGCAGACAGGACTTCTTCTTTACAAGGGGACTCAACTGAAAATTAAGTGGTTCCTTCCAAAAAAAATTCCATCCCCTCCCAAGGAAGAGTTATTTATTAGCAATCCACTCGTGATGACTTATAGAAAACAAGAGTTCATTATAATGATGGGTTAATTATTTTCTGTGGTTATAGCTATGCTGCTATATTAGCTGAAGTTTATACCTATCTCCTTTTCAAACCATTATATATCTAGATTTGCCACCTGAATCCCAGGACAGAAATTTGAGCTCAGAACAGGCTTCAAATCAGCTTCAATACAGTCCACTCATGGAAAAATGGGACTGAGCTACTCCAAGCATGCATCATATCTTCACCAACCCATGCACGGTTTCAGGCCACGATTAATGCCAATTTACCTAGCACCGACCCTCACCATCTCAGTATGAAAACTGTACAAACCAGACTCTCATTTCTGGAAAGAGTAAAAGAACAGGGGAACAAACATGTTTATACAAGACCAGGTCCAGGATGAACTGGATGCGAATCGTAATGGTCAGGGTGGGGGGGAACTCAAAAACAAAGAAAGAAAAAATTCCTCAAACCCTGTACTGGTAACCAGGACCGCAGCTGTAGCTCAAGCCTACTGGTGATTTTTGAGAAAGCTTCATTAACAGTTCTTCCAAAATTCAGGAGAAAAACTTCACTGGACATGTGGATAAGGGTACTACAACTGGCAGGGCAGAGGTCCTGCTAGTAGGCTCATGAGGAATTTATACTGGTCCAGTCAAGGAACAAACAAGAGACACTGAGTTTAGCTTCCAGAAAGTAGGGAGCTGGCAAAACACTGCGATTAAGGGCATTAGGTATATCATACTCTGTACAACAGCTGAAATACCATCTAAAGCACAGTGCAGGAGATAGTCTCTAACGAGAGAGGACAAATAATCTAATGTTCTGTTTCATCCCACCACTGGTTATGAAACAGACATTTGATGCTCGATCAGAAGACATTTAACCAGTATGTTCTGTACCACGTAATTCACTCAGAAATGTTCCTATACTTGTTACCCAGAGCCAACACTCCCCTTTTGCACTCTCTTGTTCCTCCACCCAAAATTAACTCATGGCCAAATCACCCCAAATTTGCCATTCTCAACAGCCCATTGCTGCCAGGATGAGGGCAAAGAGAGTGACACAAAACCCACTCATAGCATTGCTATCGATTGTACTTGTAGAAGCCTTCTCTTGGAGAATACAGCTTATTTTCCATTACCCTGATTCTCTGTACCCATGGTTCCCAATAGTGTTCTCCATTTGAGATTACGAGAAGGGAAGCTCCTGACAAAGCGCCAAAGAACAGATGGGCTTGTGCTTATTCAATAGGTGGACTGCCTGAAGGACCTGAAAATGCCAGTTTGCAAGCCCAGATGTTTTAATTTAAATGCAAGGAGCTTCTTGCTGGCAAGGCAGACAGCATTCTTTCACAGGAGCCAGGTCTATTTCTGACAACAATGTCAGGCTGCAGGAAGGCTGCCAGAATCACCCTGTCCTCCTCCATCTGTCTCTGACAGAAACATCCTGGCTTGCTTCACAGAGATTACGGAGGGAGAAGCAGGCAGGAAGATGGGCACATCATCTTAAATATTGGTCATTCTCCCGTGGTATATTGCTTTGCCTTGAGGCAAATGAAACCACCCTTTGTTTCACACATTGCGTGCCCACCACACAATAGATGGATGCAGACCAAATCAAGCTGCCACGAGGTCCAGATCTCAAGACAAGACCTCCTAACTTTGTGCTTACTTTCCAATATTCTTCCAAGTAAATAAAAGTTCCAGTGGAAGGCATCAATGAGACCTGTACAGCCAGCTGCAGAACAGAATTGAAACAGGGATCCAATACAAAGAAATCAGACTTTTTTGCTTTAAAAAGTTGTTCTTCTGCTTGTTTGTTTTGTTCCTCATCATCTCCAACACCCTTCCCTTCCTTTAGCTCCAGCTAACCTTTTTCTAGCAAAGCTGCTGTCAGTATTTAAACAATCCTTTGGAGCTACAGAACACGAGGCTCAGACATTACGCTATACAGTCTGCTACTGCATTTCATTCATTATCTTTTGTACTCCATTCTGAGTAAGATAAACTTTAAATGAGTTCCCATTTTTATATCAGTTGTACCATTCTTGCCCATTTTCAGTCTATCTCTAGATATCTCTAATAAGCCTAAGTGAAAAAAAAAATAATCTGTGAGTAGAATAAAAAGCAGGGGCATCACCATGAAGACCTCAACAAAATGAGGTATGTGCTGTACCTTCCTCAGTTCACAGTATTATAAAACTATTCTGAATCTTGATTATCCAGAACACATGACATTCTGGGATTTGAGCTCTGACAAGATGAGCTTTAAGAAGTTAATACATAAGGTTATCAATAAATTTATTTCATATAACCAGATAGCTAAAAACTGCTGTTCACTAGAGCCAGATGTTAAAATGCTGCTTGGAAAGTCTTGCTGTAGCCTTTTAATGATTTGGAAAAGAGCTATTTCATGTAAAAGGGAGAGGCTTCACTGGTGTAGTTAGTTCCAAGATATATTGCAAATCACTGAGCATCCAGTTACGAATGACCAGGAGATAACCAACAGACAGAAAATGCATTCTTCCCATAAGTAACACGCACCAATTCCTGTAATAACCTAATCAAGATCAATCTGTAGCTTTCAGCTGAAAAATCCCTGAGGAACAGTGCAGACCAAAAACCCTTGCTAACATTACTCTTTCAATCTATAGAAGCCATTTTTAAAAAGCTAAGTCCTGCTTAACTTAAAAAAAAACCAAACAAAACAAAACAAAAAAAACCCAAACAACCTTAAAAAAATGGGCTGGAAGGTACTACATTATACCCAGACATTCTTTGTCAGTGTTGCCCCTTTGATTTCACAGATCTCTCCTGTCTCCCACCAAATAATGCCAGGATTTCCATGGGACCATCACATTACCTTTTAGTCCTTCATTTAGCTAAAAATGAAGAAGCTTTCTCAGATTTAAAAGATGGTCCTGTCCTCTGATCACTTCTATGAGCCTGGAATATACTCAAAGTTTTACTATAGGTAAGCAACGCTTTATATAAGAAAAAGTTTTAATATATTCAGTCTTATGTAGTATCCCAAGTCAAACGTCACCATCATTCTGTGCAATGACATTAATATTTAATATGTCTCCTGATAAATCCTGAAGAAATGCATGTCTTTGTCACATTTGTGTAACTTGAGTGATCACTCATTAGCCCCAGCCTTGTCAATCACTTCTACCTAAAGGAGTCCCACATTAGGGACCAAAAGTTTTTGTTCCATAAACTCAGTTTACATTCTGTAATCATGTATTATCTCCACTACCCTAACTCAGTCACAGTTACAGAGCACCACACTATTTCCTATTGCGCATTATTCAAACCCTTCTCGGCTCTAACAAGTCTCAGCTTTGTTTTTACCAGGAAAACAAAGATCAGCACTATTATTATGCTGTGGATAATACTTGTATAACAAATAATAATTTTAAGAAACAGAAGAAAAGAATCTTAAATATAAGCATTCTACTTACCCGAGCACAAGCAAAGGAAGTTTTTACAAGTCTTCGGACAAATGTCTGAGAAGAGTTGAAACATAATTCGACCAACTAGAAGATTTAAAAAAAAAAAACAAAAAAAACCAAAAAAACAAAACAAAAACAAAACCAATTAAGAGTTTCATAACTCGTTATAAAATCTTCAATAAATGTTTTCAAAATAAAATTTTCTGATAAAAAGTTGTTTTTTCAAGCAGAAAACATCTCAAATATGCATATATTAAAACAAGTGGCTGTGAAGAACAATATCATAATCAAAAAAATTAAGATTAAGTAGTATCATTACATCTCATTTATTAAAAAACCTAATTATTCCATTTTGATTTGAAAGCCAAACTTACTTATAGTTTATCCTGTCAATTCCTGTTTTGAAAACATTTGCCCTAAATTCAGGTCCTCAGACAGCTGGAGTAATTCCCTGGCCCCCATGTACTATGTTTATACAAATAACTTAATAATTACATTGTCACAGCTTCCTCTGTGATAGTTACTAAAAAGCCCAACTGACCTAGCCCCATACTGTGTGTTAAGGACTAGAGATACATCAGCACTCTTGGCCTAAAATCCTCTAGTTTAAAAGCAAACAAACAAAAAAGATGAACCAAAAGACGACAGGCAGGCAAAACCCCACCAGCGATTTCACCATTAACATTCCACTTGCCAGATACTACGAACAAAATACTACTTTCTGCCTATGCAAAGTGAGCAGAGTAATTCTCACTCTCAGTCCAGCTACCCCCCATGCTACTGGTGGTAGTTATGCTATGTACTTCCAAAACTAGTAAACACTGCTGAAGAGTGCTTTAATATGAAGAAACACTGGTTTAGAACCAATTCACATTTTCTTTTATTTTCCAAGATACTGGGATATATGTTGCTAAAGAAAAATATCAAAAAACACCCCAAAATATGAAAGCTTAAAAGAAAATAATAATTAGCAAATAGGAAGTTGCTAAATAAGCCATAAAAGCTGCACTGTCAACCAGCATTACAAGGGGAACAGTAATAATCTGTCAATGAGCACTACACTCTAGTGGTGTGCACTGGTAAGACTTCAAAGATAATTTTAAAAAGTAACTACTGCAGTAAATGCTTATTTTCCTTCTCCTTCAAGAGTTCAAATGTATTTTATTTGATATTTTCTTATCAAGAAAAATTCTGAGACGCTCCTAAGAAATTCAATTCAATTTTAAGCCTTTGTCCAAACATATGTAATTCAACAATGTGAACTGTTGGTTAAAAAAGGAGAGAAATAAAGTAACACCACCTGTATTTTATAGTCTTGGATAAAAACTCAAGATGCCTCCAGCTGATGAAACGTCTGCATTTCATAGGATTATAGAACAGTTTGGGTTGGAAGGGACCTTAAAGCTCATCCAGTTCCAACCCCCTACCATGGGCAGGGACACCTTCCACTAGACCAGGTTGCTCCAAGCCCCGTCCAACCTGGCCTTGAACACTGCCAGGGATGGGGCAGCCGCAGCTTCTCTGGGCAACCTGTGCCAGGGCCTCACCACCCTCACAGGGAAGAGCTTCTTCATAATATCTGATCTAATTTTACCCTCTTTCAGCTTAAGGCCATTCCCCCTTGTCCTATCACTACATGTCCTTGTAAAGTCCATTAACTACAGTAAGAATGTTCTCTGAGCTTCCTTATTACAGCAGGAAAATCTAAAGAAAGTGGTGAGGGGGAGTCTCCAAAGAATGAAGAAATAGCAAATATTCAAAGTCCCCTCATTTAACAGTGGTAGCTGTAACTACCACTATGAAAAGGCAGCTATTCTCAAGTGAAGAAATCATGATAAGCTAAGCAGATCGAAGACTCATGCAGAAAACACAATAGACAGTTTAGTGAGAGAGTTATCAATTTTCACTATGAGCAGTCACTCAGGAGAGCAGAAGGCCCATTCCCCCTCTTGCAAAAGCACTGAACAGTGACTAAGTGCTTTAAAAAGCCACGTACAGATTTTCTCTTGCATTCACTGTGTGAATAACATGCACTTTTCAAAGAAAAGGCTGTCACTGTCCCCATTCTACCAAGAGTAGAGAAATACAGACCAGCTGCTCATTTACCAATGTGACAGCTGCCAAATAACTAGTAGGTGTTACTGCCTGTGAGCTCCAGAAGGGACTTTTGCCCTCGGGCATTAATTGCAGAAGCCTCTGGCTTGAAGGTTCCTGTCCTACATACAAACCCCACCACATCTAGCACCTGAAGCAGCAAACACCACCATGTCTGTTTTCTGGTTGAAGAATGTCACCTGAAGTTCTTGAAGATGCTAAGGCAGAAGGTGGGAAAAGACATTCATAACTAAGGTGTCATGATTTCAACAGCATCTTTTGCTCGTGTTTTGCCAATAATCGTGTCCGGTAGCTTCTCCTGCCTTTCAGCTCCAACAAACTGCTTGTAATGCACATATCCAACATCAAAAGACTATAGAACCAGTTCAAAAGACAAGGACCTCTCTCCTCCATATAACCTGAAGTACTGCTTACCCAGTTTATCCAGCTATATAAAATAGTGCCATATGCTTACAAGACACAAACCACATACTGTGTATCTGCTGGGCTGCTACCTGCATGTTACCTAAACTGCATCAATACCATTACCACTGAAAGGTTTTATTTTCCACTGACAAGCAGTCAACTAAATGTGCCAGAGAAAGATCAAACACATTTTCACACCTTGATCTGACCAATACATATGAAACAGCAGCTATTAAAAAAAATAAAAAAAAATAAAAAAAAATCTGTATAAGTTCTGCTTAGAACTTAAAAAAACTTTGTCTTTCCTCATGCCTCAAAAAAAACCCCACCAAATCTAATTTTAAACTTGGAGCTGAGGTAGGTGCTGACATAACACAGATAAAAAAGCATCTGGGATGCTATTAATTTCCTCAGATTTAGACATCTCTTATCTCAAATGATCCACCTTCAATATACAGAGAAAATTAACAAAGGTTAAGTTATCCCATCAGGGAACAAACTTTCTGTGACTAACCACAAGACTTGAATAATAAATTAAAACAAGGAAACAAACAAATTGCTAAGAAGAGTTATTCAAGTAGGTGAAGTCTGCTCACAACCTACCCTGACCCCTCAGCTGGTTTTAGACAAGAGATGAGCCTGCAGAGACACCTCACTATATTTTAAAATTAAAAATGTTAGGATTATATTTTTAACAACGAAAAACAATGAAAAACAACAACATCTCACCTAATGTGAGATGTAAATCTTCCAGTACCACAAGGAAGTTACATAAACTCTTAAAATCTTAATTTTAACACATCAGCAGGCAGGACATTTATATAATTTTAATTTAGTGTGTTCTCAATAGAAGACTGATTCTTACCAGCTCACAGCTATGAAGACGTGTTTGCCTGTAGCACAGTGTAGATTTTACAGCATGTTACTGTACTTCTTGTGACAGCCAACATCACAGGAATTTATCCAGTCATAATGTAACATTTGCCTCCTACTCACAAAACAACACTTTGATAAAGCATTCTTATTTGTTAGAAGGCTTTTGACTTATTCTTTAATGATATTTTTGATAGAAGTTAAAGTGATGAAAGACTGTTTACCTTACTGGTTATCACATACAGTAAGTGATGCATACATATATATACAAAGTCTAAGATGTTTTGAAGTTCGATTTAATAAAGTGCTGTACGTAGTTAACGATATTATAGAAACCAGAAGGCATAACGATCAGATATAATCCAATTCCAGGACTATTTTCAAATCAAAATATGAGCGCTTTTTTGTTTTCTTTTTGAATCCATAATCAATTTTTCAGCTGAGGAAGAACTAGTATTCGATTCAAATTAAGTGGTAAAAATTAAGGGTAGGAATATCCATGCTATATTGTGCTGAGGGATTCTGCTGGCGAAGTTTATTAAAATCAGTGAATTAAAACATTTATCCCGTGATTTCCTCCAGTTTAGCTGCTTAACTTTTCAGAAACAACCTCAGGAGCCATGTAATGCAAACTGGTTTGCTAGATTGTTATGTTTAGACCACAAAGGTGCCAATTTCAGACAGACACAAAATAAATCTAGCTATTCAAAATTAGATGTATTGGGTTTGTCTTTTCCCAGTTTCTCAGAGCAGGCTAAGTAAGCAGCCACTGCACCATTTCTCCCAGTATATGAACAGGAATATCCTTCTGAAGGGGAAAGCGAGGATTACAACCATTAAAACAGCAATGCACATACATTACAGGCTGAGCCCAGGATGCCTGCCAGAGGCCCACAGGCTTAGACAGATCTGCCTAAAAGTTTAAATAACAGCCCGTTAAAAAGACTGTATTTTAATTTTATTGATATATTTATCCCTAAATTTGTGAGCACTAAGTCATAAATTAAAAAAAAAAGAAAAAAAAATGCTTTAAAGTAGAAATGCAGTGACAGTTTTCAGAAAAATACAAACTTACTGTGGAAAAAGAACAAACTGTATTTTAAACATCAGTTAAAACAATGGATGTCGCAGTTGTGCTGAGCAAGCATCTATGCCTTGATACATTAACACCTGGTTAATGCTTCCTTACCCTAGTTTACACTCTTTGCAAGGAAAGCCTCCATAAACTTCTTTCTCCAGCTCTCTACTAGGCCCAGTCTTCCACAAATACTACCTGAAGCTCCTCCATTCCAGTCCTCTGTGGTCTCCACTAAAGCAAACATATTTCAGTACCACACACAACAAAAATTTACCATCTTACTATATTTCACAGACTTATGCAACTGAGAGACTACACTTTTTCTCCTCCTAGTGAAGAGGCTCATCAGTTCAATCTTCCACTTACTAATCCAATTTGTTCTAAACTTCAAAGTAAGTATTCAAGGTATTTCATTCTGCACTGACAACAATTTCACATGATGACTGAATTACAATTTTTGTTAAACCAGTTCCCCCTGAATCTCCCTTACTTTAGCTCCCTAACAGGCCCTGACAGGGGTTCCTCATACAGCATGCCCCCTTGGTCCTGCTGTACTACACTCAACTGGATTGCCAACTGGTTCCCGGACAAACTCAAAGTGCTGATCTGTTTTCTGCTAATCTGCAACTTTTTGCCTTCAAAGGGCTAAAAGTCAATGAGAAGTCAGTTGAGAACAGCTTCTGTCTGCAAACAGGAAGGGTAACAAAATCCCCATAAAGTATCCCTGGTTCTACTAATGCAAGCACAGTACTACAATGACTTTTGCAGTGGAGCTTATTTCACATAAATTCATAGCATCTGAAATCATAAAATATACCATACTTTTGCCTGAATTGACTAGAAGGAGAGAAGTAATAGAACAACAGACTGACTGATAAAGAAGGAACATACCCAAGGAAGGAAACTGAAATGGAATGGAAAAGTGAGAAAGGGGTTAAAAAAATAACAAAGGACAGAAGAAAAAAAAAAAAGTGATAAAATGAGAAGGAAAATTCTTCCACGAATAAAATGAAAAAAGCAAAAATGAGTAAATATAACATATTTCATGATGGATAAATCTAGCTGGAGGGGGGTCAGGAGGGGAAACGTGTGAAAAAAGTAATCTTGGATGGCCACAAGAACTGCTACAGCAGCAGACTATGTAATGTGACATCCTAGTCAGGCATCTGTTCTAATTATCACGGTATCTGAAAGACTGAAGCTCTGCACAGATTTTTGCACCAGAGAGTAGAGAGAGAATTATTTAAATTGGCATCTGCTGCCATCCCAAAATTCTTGGAATACTGTAAGGTAGTTTACTCCTGTGTGCATGCTGTATGCATCCAAATCCATTGGTATGGGGGACCTGAAAGGGAGAGGTGCTATCGGTGTTAGTATCAAGATAAACGCTTATTTCTGATTTATTCTCCCTTTGCTCTTCAAAAATTATGAACCATAATGTGCATTCATAAAAAATGTTTAACAGCAACTTATTAAAGGCAGCCTAAGTTTACACTTAAAAACACAGACATAAAGCCCTCAAAGTTTGCCCCACTGTGTGAGGGAATATTTTTGGACACCAAACAACCTACGCTGTCAAATATGACATGGTTTTGTATTCTCCAGGTGAAGAGATGTCTCCAATATGTTAAGAGGCAAATCTGCTTATTCTCTGCATTTTGTGGGGAGCTTTTCAGTGTAGATAGGGTGGGGGCAATGTATTATTTCTTGGCTAGCAGGACTGTTCTTTTGCCCAGTTCTTTCTCCCTATATCTAAAAAAAATGAACCAGCAGATCAGCTTATTGCATTAGAATCAAATAAACAAGTGTTAATTTAAAAATCTGCTGGCAGTTTAAAAGTTAAAATTAATACCTCACTAGTATCAGCAGGAGAGTACATCTCAGAGTTAGTGCTTCATGTCATCTGGAAGCACTGCTTTATCATTCACACTTGATTCAGCTTTTGAAGGTCATCTTACAGCTGGAAGAGCAACATTCAAGCTCTTTACGTATAACCTTAAATCTCAAGACATAGTTGCATAGCAAATTCATAAACAGACACCAGAATAAAGTAGTATAACCAGACTGCACCTAAGTCCCATGCCAATATTTTACAAATTGGCACATTTTCCCGCAAAAATACAAGCCACTCATCAGGTGCAATGAAACCAGCAGGGCTCTAAATTTGATATACGCTTTTGAGATCCCTGTTACTTTAAAGGGACAATAAATACTGACAGCCACAAACAGAGCCAAACCCCTCTGTCTACTCCAGGTAACCAAAGCTCTGCGCCACCAAGAACACTAACACTGCAATTCCTCTCTGACACCGCTATCAGTTATCAAACCCAAATAGATGTGAGGGAAAACAAGGTAATGCACTTTCACTCATGATGCACAGCACAAGGCTGAGGGGACAAGGCAGACGACAAGGGATATCATGAACGAGCAGGAACACATGCATAAAGAATGAGCCGAAAAGAACAGCGCGGGGAGAGATTCTTCAGATGGAGAGTCAAAACTAAATATCCCTAACAAAGATTATAGGTAAATGAGATGAATAATGAATTGTCTTTGCTATAAAGCAATGCCATTAAACTATCATTCCTAAACTGGAAACCTACCCAATCTAAAACATTTTTAGTAGTCTCATTCCACAGTAAATCCGAATTTAAAGACACAGAAAATGTTAAAAGTCCATTCACATTAACTTTTTTCTCTTCAATAAAAGCGTTCAGAAAAGGCACAGTTAAATAACTCAAATAGGAATGACAACAGCAACAGATTTATGGATATGCCCTATCGGGTCACAGAAGTTTGAACTGAATCTTTCTTTTGAAATTAAAAAGCAAGCCAAATGGGTTACAGTTACATCAGAAAGCAACTGAAATTCGAAGATGAAAAGATACAAACTCTTATTTCACAGGCTTTCAGAGAAACATTGAAGCAAAAAATGAAAGTGAAAGCATAATGAAGCCATCACATTCTTCATTTTTCTGAGAGGTAATGAGCAGCAATATAAAGCATGGAGCGTATGTGAGACAACTCATATGCATTGACAAACCCATGTTCAAAACGATGGGTAAGTAAATCTCCACAAGCATTTTCAGAGTGGGGAAAACAGAAGGAGTGAAGCACCTATTCCAGAATTAAAACTCGCAGTTTGTCCCTAACAGGCGATTACACTTCCCATAGGGAAAATATGAGTTAAGAAATGGATTTGTTTAAATTCTTCTTCTTTTTTAAAGTGGCCACCTGGTGAGACATTCTGCACTTCTGCGATTCCGTGGTCAATTCTTTACTTACACCCCCAAGACTCATTTTGAGCAGGAGGAGGAAAGATTTGGGCCAGCTGACCTCCTGAGGTCCCTTGCCAATTTTAATTACCGTATGATTAAAATTACTTCTCAGAGTACCTCTCCAGTTTCATCAGAACTTGTCCCCGTTTTCCATAGTTTATAGAATTGTAAAGGTATAAAAACCAACCAGGCAGTACTTCTAATAAAGGATGCTCTTTACCTTCAGAACGGTGTTAGCCCCACAAAACCTCTCATATACACAAATAAAATTCAGTCGTAAGAGAGAATAAAAAGCATCCAGCGCCCGGGTAAGCATCAAAAGTTACTAAAAACTAACTCAGAAATAACATATCAACGGACAACTCACTGCTAACGGCTTGAGTGCATCACGGAGGCAAAAACGGGGTAAAACCCACCCCGAACATGACACTTGAGACAAGACCCGCGCCAGAGACACTGGCCTTACCTGGCTCCCGGTTGATCTCTATCTCGAAGAAGCACTGGGGCCGGTCCTGCACCCCCATGGC
>NW_009932478.1:0-7336 GCF_000696875.1 Nestor notabilis
CTGCTGTAGCTGAACCCAGGACAACCATAAACAAACAGGATCAAACTACACATGCCTCGCAGCAAGCACAAGAACCACCACAGTAAATAACACAGAAAATGTTCAAGAGCATCTGGCAAAATCCACTATTGTGAATTCAAAATATTCAAAGTGATTATTTCCAGCCAACCACTTATTTTTTTCAGAACTGAGACCTTTGGCATTTTATTATGTTCTCTACTGTTAAGGCACATTTCTTCAGTAGTTTGAAATCCCTCCCCTGCAATTTGGCTAAGCAACTAAGAACTTTATTCAGCAAAAGTAACTTCCAGATGACCTGAAATTGATTTGGATTAAACTGCAACAGTATTTCAGTGTTTAAGCAGTCATGGGTATGCCAGTAACATAACACATCTCAAATATATTCCACTAATCTTACTAAATATGCTTTTATTTATCTTCCACTAAACATCTATTTTATGGTCCATTTCTTCATACCTTTTTGTCCACCGCCCAGTTACAATGTAAAAATCTTGAAAACCAAAACTGAAAAGTCACAACAGATATAATTCTCTGAGTAAGAAGTACCTAAGGACTGCTGCGGCATTGTTAGGGTCTATGACCGTAAGCGTATTCACTGTTCTGCATACTTGACACAACAGATTTGTTACAGTTGAAAGCTTTCCTTTCAGACTCTTTTAAAAGAAGCACATCTAGGCATATCCCACAAAGCTGTCTGAGAAAGGCGTTAACAGCCCTCAAGGATTCTTTGAGGATGCAAGGGCAAGAGAAGGAAAGGAACAAGGAAAAAGGAAGGAAAATGTGTGCATGCAGGGGAGGGAAACTATAACTCTAGTTTAGAACTGAAGGGATTTTAAGTACACTTAAACCAAAATCCCTTCCATTCCTCAGCTTTTGCTTGCTCAGCTTTTTTTTAATTTTTCTGACTCACTACTCAGAAGTTCCTAGATCCTAATCAAGCTTAACAATGCTACAGAGGAAACACAACTCAAAAATGGGAAGGGGGAGAAAATCTTATTTAGGAATTCTTCATAAGCCATAGAATTATAAAAACTCAGGATATCCTCCAGCAATGGTAATAAAAATGCAACATAGTAAAGTACAACATCCTTGAGTCATCAAAATATGACCTGGTTCTGTAATTTGGATGTCAAGAGGTTAGATAGTGACTGTTCGTTCTGATACTGAACTTCTGTTTGAGGTATCCCAGATAGCTCCAGGAGTGGGGCTTGGAAATAAGATTCAGACAACAGGTATCACAGATGAGGAAATTCTTAAAAACATCAGAGAGTCAGTGAACAACAAAGATATCCGGATACACAGAGCATACGAAACACACAGAGTCTTCTCAAAAAGTCTGTTGTCAGACAGCCTCCATGGGAAGAAGCTTTCTACTCCATTTTAAATGGTCCCCCGGCCAGCAAAAGGAGCTACATACATTCAACTTCGTTGGAAGTCTCAGCTATTAGCACTTCATAATTATTCACTTTCTCCACGCAATACCATCTCTCATCTGTATCATCTCCCTGTCATTTTCTTCAACTGGCTTTGAATCAAATATGTAAACAAACGATGTTGCATCTATTTTTACCAGGTTTTAGTGACCACAGTTCTTTATTTAGAGATTTAAAAGACTAAACTGCTGCTTTATTTATGAAATTTGGGAATTTAACAGTAAACAAAACAGACTAATATGGGAGTAAAACTGACATAAAGACATTCTGCACATGTACTCTAGTTCAACAAAATAACATTCACTTAGGATATCCTTTATCCTATTAGGTTCAAACTCGGGACAAACAAACTTAAACCTCTAAGTAAGCCTCTGCAAATTGTTCACTAAAGCATGTCAATCTTTTCTCAATCTGAGGCTGGGTTTAGAATTCATGGTACAAATCATTCTACATTTTGAAAACAGGTAAGACTGAAGGCCATCAGTTATATGGGGAGCAAGATGTGTATTAGCATGTACATGCTATGCTTGCCATCAAATATAAAATGCTCATACAGAATAGTATATATAATGTACACTGCCCTGTTTCTTAATTATCTATTTTAAATGCATAGCTACGTGAAGCAATGGTACCATGGCATCGTATTATTGTACAGTAGTTAAGCGCTTCTTCCTCCCCTCAAAAAACCCAGCAACAAAACAGAAAATCCAATGTGACAATTTTACATAGAATCATAGAATGGTTTGGGTTGGAAAGGACCTTAAAATCATCTAGTTCCAACCCCCCTGCCATAGGCAAGGACACTGCACACTAGACCATGTCCCTGAAGGCTCTGTCCAACCTGGCCTTGAACACTGGATGGATTACCTGCATTACCCACTGCATTTCTTCAAGACTGCAAAATAAACATATATAATACAGAACACTGTGCATTAGTTTACTCAAAGGTATAGCACACTATCCTTGTCTACTGTGCTACAGATACCCTCCTTCCTTGCCATGCCAGTTGTGCAGCAAAATCATTTTTGCTTTGCCAATCAGCACAAAAGCAAAACAAATACTACCACTTTTACTAAGAGAAACAATCAACAGTGCTGTCAGTTGCACTTCAGTTTCCTGACAGATTACTACAATACCTATGTAGACCATGCTTGCTCTGTGAATTTTCCACACTGGCAGATTTGACATGTCTGTAGGCATCAGCTGTCTCCTGCCATCCCATACAGAACCAGTGAAAAAAGAGCTGATGACCACAGACAACATAACTGTACTGACAGTTGTGGATATTACCAACGCAAGCACATTATTCACTACCTCATTGCTGAAATGCCAGCTAATGATGTGGATTCACAAGTCACTCTTCATATTGGAGTAAATTACTAATACAAAATCAGTCTAGCGGTTTAATAGCTACATTCAATATCCTCAGACATAACACATGGGGAATGAAACTGAGACCTCTGGGAAAAGCATTTAATTTTGAAAGAGAAAATATACGCATATGCTCTTTTGAGTTGTCATTTGCTGCTAATGACAGGCTAGTTGTGACAAAGGTATGAGACTGCAACTCAGTATGGCCAGGTTAAAACACAGTGTGCTGTTTCTGCTATCTTTCAGTGCAGAAGCAATAGTCTTTGAGAGAACCAAAGCTGGGAACTACAGTTTCCTATAGCTCTCTCCCACAGTGGATGGTTTCTTAAGAAGTACCATGTCAAACCTGTGGGGACTAAGCCAGAAACAGAGCTCCCATCACAGCATGGGATGGGACAGGAGGTTGTAGACCCATTTTTGCAAGTTGGAATGCTACTAGGTGAGTTATTTTGGTTCCCAAAAAAAACCCCCATAACTAGTATGCCTCTTTTCTTTCTTTTTTTATTTTTTTTTTTTGAGAGCTGCACCAAATTATAAGCATTAACAAACAATTTAATGAGAATACCAACATTTTTAAGTGGCTGTGTAAGAAAATACTACTTTCTTTACAACCTGATTTCCCAGCCATGGACTTTGGCTGAGCCCCATTCATATGTTGCCTTTCAGTTTAAAAGTACACAAAAACATGTGTGAAGACAAAACCAATCTGTTGCTGAGAAAAAACTACTATAAACTTTCATTACAAGAAGATGCATAAAACACTGCATTGGTAGTTACACATGAGCTGTTTCCTCCAGCTAGGTGAAATCTGGAAATTATCTCTTTCAAGAGCATTAGCACTAACACGCTAAATTTGTGGTTTAGCAGTGTTGACATACTGCATTTCACACCACAAAACACAGCGGAAGCAAACAATTAAGTGCAATTACTGTATGGCACAGAAAGATAAGAGAATTAGTAACGGCTCCAGCTGCAAAATTTGTTGGAAAAGTCTGTCTTCCATCCTAAGCTTATTTGCACAACAGGATAAATTGAATATTAATACAACATATAACTTACAAAACTAGTAATGCAATTTTTAGGCTGCTTCAATCAAGAAAAAGATTGTACTAGTCTCAGATGTTAAAGACCTTTGTGTTTACAAATCCACATGCACTTTGCTTTAAAGCTTACACATGTGAAACAGATTAAGGGGCACAATGGTGGGGGGTTTGTCTCTCAAAGTACTTTCTGCTGGCTACATAGTCCCCTGCTACTATTTTCTGTCCCTAGTAAAGATTCAGCATCACATTATACCACATATACTTCGCCTCTCACTGCTATTATTAATTTGTTTTCACAAGCTTTCTCATGTCATTTTAACTATAGTCATTCTAAAATAGGTATGACTTGTGCATACCGTACCGCACAACATGAAACCACCATTTAGCTGTAACCTCAGCTGTCCACTGCTTTGGAAGTGATGGTTCTGCCACCTTATCAATTGGGAAGCAGAAGAAAAAGATAAGCTATCAACATTTTCAGTGCTAGCATTGAATCTCCTCTGACTTCAGCACATCAACAAGCAGCTAGAACCATCAGCAGAGACCTCTCTGTTACATCCAAATAGAAACACAGATGAAAATTAAACCTTATGACTAATATTCTTCTCATTTAAGACCAAAACATGTATCAGCAGAAGCTGAGACACAGTGGTGCCATCATTCATGGTTTTAGGGCAAGTCTCACAAGACCTGTTTTTCTTGAAGAACCAAAAAGAAATTTTGAGTTTCTGTTAATCAAAATTAATATTTTCAATATAAAGTAAGTTTCGGATTTGCATAACTGAAAAAAACCAAAAAACAAAAAACAACCCCCCCCCCCAAAAAAAAAAAAAAAACAACAACAAAAAAAAACCACACACACAAAAAAAAACCACTTTAAAGAAGGAAAACAGAAAGACAAAGCCTATATTATTTTTAACCTCATCATATTATGATTTTTTTGCTAGGGAACCTGACTCATGATCTTTGAATGCATACAGCTGCCAACACAGCACGTAGGAAAAAAGCATTAGAGACAGCACATATCTGCACAGCAAGGCATTTGGAAAGATGGCCTGGACAAACATTAAGAAAATAGGTTTGAGGACACACCAAACTTCTTTAAACAACAACCAATGTAACTGGCATGCAAACATGACTGCTGTTCCAAACAACGTTTCGAGATGTGATTGCAGGAAAAATCATTTTTTTATTGAGAACACAGTCCTTTATCTAGGCTCATTACCTCACTTCTGTTACACTTTCCAGAAGATTTCACAACAGATTAAGAAAAAAATACTGTTGTTTCAAGAGATATCTTCTTTAAAAGATGTACCACACACAAAAAAAAAAAAAAAAAAAAAAAAATAAAAGCTTTCAATCTGACAAAACAGAAATGTATTAATATTAGGAGTATCTTTATGCATAGGAAAAACAATAGTTGCACAGGGCAGCAGGCAGAAACTGCCAGGACTGGCAAAATAGCTACTTGCCAAAGCCCAGATGGCACAGACTGCAGCTGTGAAGAAACCAGCTCTCCCGGAGGTCCCCCTGCCACAAGGAGTTTCAAGACTGAGGTGAGAATGGACACCCACCTCCCTTCCAGCCACCTTTCCCCATACAGCAGCAGCCTTATCCCAGCCTTTCACCTAGTGGAAACAAAGTTTGATTTTGCATAGGCTGCTGACAAATCTGGGGGGGGAAAAAAGGCTTTTAAGGGCTACATGGATTTAGAGTATCCTAGATCACCTGGAAAGGTTAAACACAGTACTTAAGTTCCTAATGGCCCATCCTGCCTAGAAGGAATTGAAGATCTAACATCTGCATTTAAAAGGACTAAAATGAAAATAAACTAGACTACTAAATGTCACAGCAGGTAGTAATCAGGATTCTGTTTTGCACTGCGGGTTTTGGTTTTTTTACTGCATTTTGCCTTTGTCCAAGATTGCCCCCATTAAAACCAAGGGGATGGAGAGAGCTGAGAAAGAATGAAAAAAAAAATTAAAATCAGAGAATCCAACAGTCCTCAAAAACGATTTCTTTTCATTTAAAAATAAGAAGTAGAAATCTGAATGCAGTTTTATAGTTTTAATGTTATTTTAGGGAAGACTGAAGCACCTTGGAGATAAGGCGTCTCCATCCATATCCCAAGTACTGGAGAATCCACATGCCCTATTCCGCTAAAGCAATACAGCATGCTAGAAACAGCCATCAGACATTTTTGAATGCCAAAAGATTTATCTTAAACGTCATACATTTTTCAAAATAAATGTATTATTTACTTGCCCTGGTCAGGATCTCTCTACAGCACAAGAAAAATCAGAATATCCAAAGAATTCCACAGATGACAGCTCTACTTGCTGGTGACAAAAAATAGCCCTAATTTTATCAGCTACTTCTTAGTTCTACAGAGCTAAGGGGAAAAAAAAAGTAAGATTGAGTCAGCTGCAGTCTGCTCCAATCAATGCATTACTAAGAGAATTGTTTACCAAGTTACACTTGTGCAAACTCATGCAAGGCAATGGTGTTGATCAAGTATCACTGACAAAATAAACTGAAAACCATTTGACTGAATCTTTATAACTGAAAATGGAGAAAATCCAGCTCATTCTCAGAATAAAACCTGAATATGCAAGCTCTGAGTTAGACATAAAATATATGCAGTACTAACAAAATGAGTAGAATATACAATATATACATTAATAAACTGAGTAGGTCAGACTCTAGAATAAAATAACAAACAGAATTTCTCAATACCTGCCCCTCAAAACAGGAAAAAAAATCTGCAGAAGTTAATGAAATCCAGTATCTCAATCTAAGGGGCTTTACGGTACTACTTTGCCACATTATCAAGTAGCCTATGTGAAACTGTGGGCATTACAAAGCCTGAGTTCTGCTTCTTGCTCCAGTGAAACCTTACTACTTACATGGCTACTTCAAACTCAGATCTTGCCTCTTCTACAGAAATGTTTGCTTCACTAGGCTACAGAATCCTGTGTTCTCTCTTTCTTTGCCTAGTATGTAATTACTCCCAAAAAAGGCAAGTCATTTCAACCTAAGAAAATTACATTTTAATCCAGAGCACCCTCTTACCTTGGTGGATAGAACATCTGCTTAAACTGGCAGAGGGGAGGAGGAATGAAGGTGTAAATTCTATTATGGGAATTCATGGTGGGTTTCCAGCTGAATAAATTCTCTGTTGAAATCCTGGATGAAATCTATGTGGTAATGCCACTTCCTTCTCTTGATGTTCAGTTTAGTGTAACAAACATGGTTTGAAACAATACAGGAAGAGGAGGCATTTCAGATGACCTTATTAGATGGAATGGAGCTGCAGCCTCGATAGGAAGCATTTTTAAGACTTAAGAGCTACTACTGACCATTCCCAGAGTTCTTTCAGTGCCCCTGGGCAAATTAAATGGCACACTTGCACATCAAAACTAAAAGGTGGGCAATAACTCCTTGTAATGCTACTACTGCATTCTGCCA
>NW_009932478.1:7367-10504 GCF_000696875.1 Nestor notabilis
ATACGCCTTGAGGATAGACCACAAGGTGACAAGTAATATAGTTAAATGTAATACCTCCTTCCTGCCCCTGACCACCACAGGCCATAAGCATAAATCCAGATTAAGACCACACATTAAATGGTAATAGTTGGCTATTCTACAACAGCAAACTCACAGAACAGTTTGATGTAGCATCTAAGTGATGGGGAACCTTCAGCGAAGCACTGGCAGTAGAGCAGTTAAGACTAACTGCAAGAAAAAAAGCAGGTTCTGATCTCGGGGATTTAGGAGATACTAGGAAGGAACCGACTTCCATTGGGAACAAGGACATTAACAAATGTATCTATATGAACAGTTATATACTGAATGGAAGGGAAGTGAACTTCGTTAGGTAGCTGTGCAGAGCCACTATGTGTTCTAGCAGGGATATAATTGTTTATTCTTCTCTGGAATACACCCTGATTCTCTAAAGGAGCTTATGCCTTCAAAAATCAGATTACAGTAAGGCAAAAAAGCGGCTGGGTAAAATGTTACAGTTTTTTGTGCCCAATTAGCATATTCTTATATAACAATTCTCGTAAGTCATTAATTCAGGAATTTTTGTTTCAAGAGCCGACTTGAAACGCAGCCTCAATGTCTGCCACACATTTCACCACTGACAATAACTGAAAATTCTAAGGGTGCAGCGACTTTTGTCAAGTGAACCTGGTAGACTTCTCAGCGCCCAGTGCTTGACTCACTCTCTTGGGGGGGGAAAAAAAAAGATGACAGAAACCTGCCACGAGTCTTATTAGAGATGTCAATAAATCAAGGATATGGTGGTTCAATTTTTTGTTCTCTTTCAAGCTATGTGAGTCCCCCAGTTCAAGCAGAAGTTGGCCTTTAATTATTTCACTTTCTTATGACTCATTCAAGCAATATGCTTGAGGGATTATCTCAAGAAAAAAATTAATAATACAAATGCCAGCTTATTGTATTTGACCACTCAAGTTCTTCATGCAAGTTTGTTTATTATAATTGTTAAAGCACCCAGTAATATTTACAAATGCTGTATGACACACCCATGCAGACACACTGCTATAGAACCATGCAATGTAACCTTGTCTAGAGGCAAGAGACTAACAAATTATTGTAATTAGCTTGCAAAGGACACTCTGAGATATCACATCTGTTCTCTACAACTACGTGAGTCAAGGTTGTAGGGAGGTGGGTGTCAGTCTCTTCTCCCAAATAACAATTGATAGGGCAAGAGGAAATGTCTCAACTTGCCTTCAGAGGAGGTTTAGGTTGGATACTAGGAAAAATTTCCTCACTGAAAGGGTTGTCAACCACTGGAACAGGCTGCCCAGGGAAGTGGTTGATGCACCATCCCTAGAGGCAAATGATTTAGTGGTAGACTTGGCAGTGTTAGGTTAATGGTTGGACTTGATGATCTTAAAGGTCTTTTCCTACCAAAACAATTCTATATCTCTATGATGAGATGAATATAGAGCAGTAGATGCTCAATCTTTAAATTCTTAGAAGACGTCAAGATTACAAAGTTGTGCCAAAAACTAAGGAGATGGTATCAACTGCTAGATGTTTAATAACCACTTCCATCGTCCGCTCTTGTTACCCACATCTTCCTCCATTCTGGTCCTCTAATATCAGTTTTGTGTTTTCCCCATGTGATTTAAAATGCTTTACACAGAACACAGAGGTGCAGTTCTAGTTCTGTCACAACCTAGCACTGTCTCCTTTGTTTTTCTGGCATCAAAATAATTTTAATTTCTGTACTCATCACTTGCAAGACACGCCCAGTGCTAGCTGGATTACTTTTAAGAGTGTCATCCTTACTTCTAAGGCAACATGATTTGTATCTGCTTTAGCTTATTTCTAGTCTCTGTCCACTAATATCCCTGCCACTGTAGCTCTGCTAAAAGCACAAACCAAACTGCTCCCTTGCACCCTTCCACACTGTGCCATAATCCCTAGGCTTTTATCCATAGATCAGTCTCTCTCTTCAACATCTTCAAGTTCATATATCCCTTTAAAGAAGGCCTATAATCTGTACACTTAAAAGCAAAATGTGTACCAAAAAGAATAAGGCTAATAATCATGACCTTTTTCCCCTCCACGATTTTGTTGTTCCTTTCCCCAAATACATGTGGATAATCTCCAAATATCAGAGGTTGTCCCTGACAGTCAACTACACAACAAATCGATCAAGTAAATCCATAATTATGAGGCTAACTTTTCTGTCTGTTTTGAAATTGCCATAATAATAGAAGCTTGACCTTCAAAAACGTATTTTTTTTTCCCTCAGATGAATTATTTTGTCTTATTTTGATCATCAGAAGCAGCAGAGGTCTGAAAGTCCAAAGTATTGCTTATCACTACAACAACTGAAAGGTACGACTAAAATTATAACATGCAAGGGAAGAAAATCACAGAAAAGACAAAAGTATTTCCAAAAGGACAGGCTTAGTTCTCCACATAAAATGTAAAAGTGGATGCTGATTTATATTTATACTGAGTGGACCTAATATATTGCTAAAACATTGCACATGTGTATTCAAAGCGCCTTCATCATCACCTTCATGTATGGCTTGTTTTCCTGTTTAGTAATTATATAAACTCATTTTGAGTTACATCTATATAAAGATGACTTTTTAAAAACCTGCAACTGCAATGCAACTGTAGGAACATAAACTTTAAAGCATGACAGTTGCATGGTATTTAAATTAGAAATGTAATGACTGTCTTAAGTTCAAAAATGACGCCAGAAATCTAGTTCTTTGGAAGGGGGCACGTTGCTTTGGATGAAGAATACAATTAACCTTTACGGGCCTTTGTTTAACTCTCGATGCCTTTCAATAAATGAGAAGGACAGTGCAATTAAATGTGGAACATACTTTTCCATACTCCTCCACTGAACTATCATACAACTTACACACCCCCTTAAACTGAGAATTTCTCCCAGAGTCTCCCTCGCCCGACTTCAAGCCAGCGACTGCGGTCCTTGCTCAGATTTGTTTTCCATCCACATGCTGATCTGACAAACTACTCCCGTACTCCACCCTCCCAACACCCGGGTGCTTCACGGAGTTAAAATTAACTTGGTGGTTTGGGTTTGTCTACGAGCCGAAGATTCTCCCTTACGAAACAATTGTGCGTTC
>NW_009932479.1:0-12899 GCF_000696875.1 Nestor notabilis
CGGCGGCCTTTCGCCCCGTCCCGCCCGGGAACGGCCTGTTGGCACTCTGGATAAATAACGTTTTTCTTGCTGAAGCAGCAGGGGGGCCGCGAACAATACCCAGCTCCTGCCCGCTTTCTCTTGCCGCGCCTGGACCGGGAGAAGTGTCATCCCCCGGAATAAATATCATGCATCCACGGCAGAAATGGAAAAAGAAAGTACGAACGGCAAAGGGACTTTCCTCGTGGAGATTAAATAAGCACTACTATTCATTAAAAGGGCTAATACGCTGGTTGCATACTCATTTAGCCTGCTCTTGCTAGTCGGTTTAGGCTGTCAGATTTCCTTTTTGGTGAATTTTCACATCTAATACCTTCATTTACACAGTTTGTCATCAAAATTGGACAGTAATTGTTATCAAGGCTCTTCCGTACCACTAACATCTGTGCTCTACAAACTTGGTGAACAGCATGAGCATTTCCATTACATAAAAGGCATTTCATTACAGTATACCACTATTTGTACTTTTGTGCATGTTTTCTTTTCAAACCATGAAGACTGTATAATGTAAACAGCAAATTTTGGCACAATCCAGTCAGACTAGTATAGCATCATTAGTTAGACTAGCAAAACACACAAGCCGAGATCTACTAAGTTACATATAAACAAAGTGGGATCTAGAAACTGGGGCTCTTTCAAGTTGGAAATGTTTATGTGATCCCAAGAAACACACAACCAGTTGTTTCACCCAGCTCAGGAACTCTTCCCACAGCCCACACCAGTGAATCTCTGTGACATCTCAAAATCAAATAGAGTCATCCATAAAGCATCTAATAGGTGAACTATTTGTCAGCGCTATAACAAGCACCAGGCAACTATCCTAAAATGTAATCATCAAGAATTGGGGGGGTGCTCTGTGTGTGTCTTCAGGCTGTTTACATATCAAAGCTCGAAAGTTCTGCACAAACGTAAGGACACCATGTAAATGTAAGAATGCCATGCTGAAATGTTTATAAACCTGAAAGCAAGGAGCAGAAGCAGCAGCTTGTGAAAAGGAAAAAAACATTTGAACTCAGGCAGTGTTGGCACAAATTGCAGTACTGGGCTTTGACTTTATTTTGCACTGGGAGGACCTGTTATCCGAGTGGGATGAGTGCATCAATACTGTGTTTAGAGGTGGAGCTGGAATCTGAGCTGGTGTGGCTGTGGGAAAAGTTGGTGAAGCACTTCTCAGCATCAGTGAAATACTGTCCACAAGGGATGGCTGGAGGTCCCTAGTCCATGCTGCTGCTCAAAACAGGATTATTGCCAGTACCGGATGGGGACAGCTGAGGCTTTGTCTCAACATATGTAGGTATCGTCCAGGAACTGGGCTTTCATGAGCTTTCTAGATAGCCTGTTCCAGTCTGCACCCTCCCGCTCCTGCTCCTGAGGCCTCCCAGTGGCCGCTTACTATGGTCAGTTTGCCAACTGGAGAAAGGGAGTTGGTATGAGACACAAGTGAATGAATGATGAGAAGTGGAACAGACTGCAACCTTCAGCAGCAAGAATCATAGAATTGTTTAGGTTAGAAAAGACCTTTAAGATCATCAAGTCCACTGTAAACCTAACAGTGCCAAGTCCACCACTAAACTATGTCCCTAAGTGCCACATCTACATATCTTTTAAATACCTCCAGGGATGGTGACTCAACCACTTCCCTGGGCAGCCTGTTCCAATGCTCAATAACCCTTTCAGTGAAGAAACTTTTCCTAATATCCAAACTAACCTCCGCTGGTGCTGCTTGAGGGCATTTCCTCTCATCCTGTCACTTGTTGTTCAGGAGAAGAGACCAACACCCACCTCGCTACAACCTTCTTTCAAGCAGTTGTAGAGTGATAAGGTCTCCCCTAAGCCTTCTCTTCTCCAGACTGAACAACCCCAGTTCACCCAGCCGCTCCTGATGAGACTTGTGCTCTAGACCCTTCACCAGCTTCATTATCTTTCTCTGGACCTGCTTCAGCATCTCAGTGTCTGTCTTGTAGTGAGGGGCCCGAAAGTAAACATAATGTTTGAGGTGTGGCTTCACCAGTGCTGAGTACAGGGGGATGATCACTTCCTTAGTCCTGCTGGCCACACTATTGCTGATAGAGAAGGTGGACACTGAGGTGCAGTGGAAGGAGCAAAGGTCAGAGGAAGCTGTGCAGTAGCTCCCCGCTGCCAGCCCCACCTGATGTGTACTGTTGCAGCTGTGATTCATTGCTCTCTGCACATTTTCCTGAGGCTAATTACTGCCTTCACCCTGATCCCTGCCCTTGTGTGAGAGCTGCCTAGCTCCGCTGTCAGGGGTGGCAGAGGGTGCAGCCCCAGTGCCTCTGGTATCTGCAGTCCTGCTAGGTAGCTGCATTTGACCTGCACAGTCTGGGTCTCAGAGTCAAGCTGGGTTTAAGATGTTGTAACTGATTAACACTGTGAAGTTAGCACAGGGAAGTTAAAACTTCTGTTGTGGGAGAGGATAAAGGCATTAAAACTTTCTTACCTGGAAAGGCATCTGCTCTGTGCAGCCCCACCCTCTGAAGGTAGAATGGCCCAGGCTAGCGTGGCCAAGCAGGCATCACAGGTAGGGACTGCCCGCTCTTGCTGTGCCGGTGGGAGGCCAGAGCATCAACAGGGCAGCCTGCCCTTCTTCTGCCAGTGAGTCGGGACCTCAACCTTGGCCAGGGGTCCAGGACCTCAACCTTGGCCAGGGGTCCAGGCCCACATGGCAGGTTTGGCCACTCCAGTTTCTAGCCCTGCACATCAATAAAAGCTGCATTGATCTCATCTTACATTAATACACTGGGCCATAAGCTACTGTGAATGAAAACTCTGGTCCAGTTTCATTTAGCAGGTGCGCAGCTCTGTCCAGGGAGGCAGCAGCCGTGTTGCCTACATTTGTCCATCCAAGACTTTCAGGTAGGTCTTCAGCACCTTCCCCAAAACAACTTTGCAGTTAGCAGAACCTCCTCTGAGCTGGTCATAAAAAAATCACTATATATGCAGAACTAAGTGCTCCCAACAAAAAGCTCTAAAATTTTAAGGACACTAAAAAAAGCGTAAGATCAAAAGGGGCATCCTCTATAAAACATTCAAGTTTTTACATTCTTCCCTGCAACCATGTGGTCTATGAATCAGCTCAAGAAGAAAGTATGAAATCTGAGATTCTCACATAAAGCCAAAACTCCAAATGTTATGTTACTTGTCATAAAATCTGTAAACGGTTGTGGGAAATTATCTGTGAAAATACTATATGCATTCTAAGAAGTTAACTGATTGATACAGTGAGGACTAAAGAACTTCCCTTAAACAAAAAGTGATTTCAGATTTTATTATTAAAGTCCACTTGCCTTTTGATGTTTAAGGACAATTCTATAACTGAAAAAGCAGGTTACATTTAATTAAGTCCCTTGGCTCAGTCAGACTCGTTACTTAGGGCAACACTGTAAACACTTGGCAGAGACTCTGAACTTTAATAGCAGGTTTATTAAAAAAAGATTTTGGTCACATCCAAGAAGGCAGGGAGTCTAATAGGAAGTTCATGGGGAACTTACCACTGTTCTACATCTCCTTCATCTCTTTTCTTTATAGTGTATGTAGAATAAAGATATTAAAAAGCTTTCAGTTTACCATCCTTTGCATATCTTATCTGTGAGGGATTTAATGAATTGAATTCTGAGTTTGAGAAGAAAATGTATACCTAAGGATTTCCTGATAGTAGCGAAAAAACCCTCAAATCCTATATCTAGACTTTGTGCCTGTCCGGATGGAGGGTACCTTGTGGCAAGGGAAGATGTCTGGCACAAAGGAAGCTATTAATGGAATTAAGGAATATGTTTATGCCATTGTAGCTGAATTGCTTTGACTTTATAAGGGAGTTCCCCATATGAACAGTCATTCCAGGAATGGATTGTTTTCTGGCTTTGTTTAAACCAGTTCCAAACCAGTAGTAACCAGAAAAAGATGTTGTCTATCTTGCAACAGTTATGCCAATATGAGGACATTGTGTATATTCAACCCAAACCTCAGAGAAGTGTAACTTCCGATCCAGGCATGCCTTAGCCATCCCTGGCTGCTCTGGTCACAGAGCTACAAAAATAACTCCACAGTCATCCCTGCTAGAGCTCCCTCTGTCCACATACCCTGAACACCCTAGTTCAATGCCATAGGCCTGCAAGGTGCTCCTCTGCCCACAACAGATGGTGTTTCTGTAAAGGTGGTGGGCATTTGGGTCCTGCCCCTGCACTACCGACATAGCCCCCGGGTCTTTGCATGCTCTTCTAGCTTGTTAAAGGGGCTACAGAGAAAGTGAATCTCACTCAATCTGTTTAGTTTTCCTGGAAAAGAACTGAAAATGGAGGCTTTCTTTCCAAATAGCTGAATGAGGAAAGGGAGGAAAGTTAGAGTCTGTAACACAGGAAAGTAATCCAAGTTCATATTTAACTCATATTTTACAGATACAGATACAACCTGACCTGAATGGTGACTCCATTTCAAGGCAATAATCATTCCACTATAGGTCTCATCAACTCTTCATTTCCCTTGTTTAGACCATATCTGAACCATGAAGGAGTGCCAGCCATGAGAAAAGACTCATTAGCTGTGCCAGATGAATAGCTACGCGAAGGTTTTGTTTCTGTTACCCTGTCTGACAGCAGCCACCCCTTAGTCTGGCTCATCTGCCCACACACGTGTAAACAATGGGAGGGGTACAGTCTAAAACAGACTTTCAAAGCAAAACGCCAGAAAAGTCAGGAGGAAAAAGACAGTCTCATTCAACCAAGTAAACAGGAGACACTCGGGAAAAGGTGCAAAAGCAGTAAGAGGTATTGTAATAACAGGATTAAGCAACTGGAGGAAGTGAGGTCATGTGCAAAAAACCCAAATAAGCTACAAAATGTGTTTTATGACTTTTTTTAAGGCAATGGAGGGCACACTAAAATGTGTGTTCTACTTCTCCAACCAAAGATTGATAACAAATAATTACTTAATTTATAAGAATTAAATAGTCAATAAAATAGAAACCAACTTAGAAACAGGAGTGCTCTACCTCACTAAGCCAGTCCTCCCCTTGGTTCCTGTCAGATGCTATTAGAGGAAGAGGTATAGTGACTGTTGGCCCTACGTCAATGTGCTACTGAGCATACGTACAAACTCGGGATGCTGACCAGCTTCCCTTCTCTTACTCTGTTGTGTCTGTCTCCTCCTTCCTTGATGCCCAGAAGTCCATCACACAGGACACACTGATGAGCCACATTGATTGACAAAACTGTTGCCACATAATGGCAATAACTAGACTATGGGACTTGCTAGAAGGTCTCTGTGCTGTAAATAAGTTTCATCACACACATCTCTGAATAATGCCAGGAGTTACAGTGGCTTCTCACTTGGACAAGTTCAGCTGGATTTGTTTTATTTGCTTGCTACCAAGGTGAAGTTGATGTGTACCAACTTAGTAGCAAAATGCACTTTCCAGCCAGCAATGGTATTTTGAAGACTGTCTTTTCAGTTGATGGTGTCATATCAGGAACAGCTTCCATATGCAAGAGCTGTGCAGGTCAGATCCGTCTGAATCTTCACTGGGGCAGCTAGTGTGGTGGGAACAGGGTTGTGTGGGTCACTCCCAGTCGTTCCTCTGTTGTTTTTTCATTTGCTTTGGTGAGCATGGTTTATTTTAAGGTGTGATTTGTTGACAACATGCATGACAGACCCAAGGGGGAAGGTCCTTCCCTGGCCTGCAGGCTGGTTTTCTTCAGTTTGTTTTTCTGATGTACTTTAAGGAAGTCTGAAGTTGGAAAAAAGGGAAAGTAGTTATGTAAAGCTCATTTGAATATCATGTACTTGAGGAGCTGATTTGTTTCTGTTGCCAGGGGCCTTTCATTCAAAATCTCTCCCTTTGCTAGGGGAAGGCACTTCCTTGATTCAGAGATGACTTCACACAGTAAACACTCTTAACTCATTTTTGAAACCTTGTTCATTGTTCTTCCCTTTTCCCCCCTTCCTATTTTTCCTCTGTTTCTGATGGATGCAGGATGGAGTTGGTCTCATCTCTGTGACAATATTGTGTAGTTCTGTGCCTTTGAGCCTTACTTGGTCTCTGTGACCAGCTGAATTTAGGACCTTCAGGTTCCCTTCTGTATGCTCCAGTATGCAATGAAGATTTGTTGCTCCAGTAGATACTGAACAAAGGTTGCAATGTGTAGCAGTAAGGGGATCATTTTTCCAGCTATTGTTGTTGTGTAACACCCTAAAGGCCAGGAAAAAGACTCATGAAGTAAGGCTTTCATCTTGGGAGCATTTGAGTGTTTCCTAGGAGTTTCCAACTTCACAACTTGCTGCCGTAACATGAGTTTCATCCTATCTTATTTCCATGAAAAGGTGGAGATGCCGGCCTGATACAAGCAGCAGTTTAAACAATGACCCAAGAAACAGAGGAGCCTATGCTGTGTAGGGGCTTACTTCATGGAAGGAGATGGACAGTGGAGCAGTGATTTGGTATAGTGGATATTTCTGTAGATGATGATGCCTGAGGGTAAGATCCTATTGAGCTTTATAAGCTGCTGAAGCTCTGCAGGAAGAAACAATCCAGCTACCCAGCTACAGCTGAATATTGCTCAAGGCAGCTTACTCTGCTGCACAATGTTCTGCTTCAGGTGACTCTAGCTAGCCAGGTTACCTTCTTCTGCCTGAATTATCTTGATTAGAGAAACTTGGGGTACTTTTGCTGTATACACAGTAGTTACAGTTCAAGGCCTCTGCAGTAGTATTCACTGGCAAAGACTATTTCTGGACATAACTATAAATATTTAGCATAGTGTAAATTATGAGTCAGCTGTCTCCAACACCAATCAGAAGTAAATGCTTCAAGTAGAAAAAGGAGATTGCATGGCCTGGTTTTTACCCCATGAATACTAGGATTGGAAGCAGGGCAGCAGGTAGTTATTAGTGTTTAAGCACTGCAGTTGCAGATGCTATAAAAGTAATGATAACATTGCTGGCTCTTATACATAGCTTTCCATCTGCTGATCTCAAATCTCCTGTATATTGCAATTTTCTGTAATTTCCTGACTTAACCTGCCTGAAACAAAATCTACAAGCCCTGAAATAATATTTTATATTATAGGAAACAACCTGCATACTTTTGCAATAAGATGTTTGTGGAAGAATGAATTTGTTTGATCGATTCTACGTGCTTCATCATAATAACAAAATGAATGAGTTTCTCAGAAGCAAGCAAGCAAGAAGTCTCCTTTTGAACTGCCTGACCTCTTTCACAGCACTGGAGATGTCAAGTATTCTCCAAATGCAACATTCAGCTAAACCGCTTGTCGATGCAGTTCCCTTCAGAAGTAATTCAACCTTTCTCCTATTTGAAGAAGTAGTTTCAATTTTACATCCAATGTCAAGTAAGCTTGACTGGGAAAGGGGTATGAGAAGAGATTCTTTCCCTGGCCTTCCCAAATAGCAGTAGGTTTGCAAGTAACATGTTTCAAATGGAGGGGCAGTTCCCCATAGCTGATAAATAAGCTTATCATTTTTTTGAGGTAAGAAGTGGATGACTCTGATGCATAACCTGATAGATGGAGGTTTTTGCAGTATGAGATGCACTAATGGTTCTAAACTCGTTCAGAGCAGGCATTTTCAAACCTTTCTTGTATTGCACTGAATATTTAATGTCACAGTTCTGCCAGAAGCCTCTGAAAATAAGGAGAATTAAAACCCGTCAGTCATTCCTTAGCAGGAGGAGGTTGATGAATTTGAAGGTTTCTCTTTACCATGTTTCAACGTGTGACCTTGAGGAGCGCCACCAATGTCAGACATGTCCTTGTGGTTGTTGGATGGCAGTTTAGACATCACAGTTAGTGGTGCTTCACCTTGACCACTGTTAACTGCAAGATCTATCATATGCTTCACCAGGGAGACTCTTTATCAGGGACTGTAGTGATAGGACAAGGCATAATGGGTTCAAACTTAAACAGGGGAAGTTAAGTTAGATACAAGGAAGAAGTTCTTTACTGTGAGGATGGTGAGGCACTGGAATGCATTGCCCAAGGAAGTTGTGAATGCTCCATCCCTGGTGGTGTTCAAGGCCAGGTTGGATGAAGTCTTGGGTGACATGGTTTAGTGTGAGGTGTCCCTGCCCATGGCAGGGGGATTGGAACTAGATGAGCTTAAGGTCCTCTCCAACCCTAATCAGTCTATGATTCTATGATCAGGGTTTATCAACCTCTACCCAATGTCATTAAGGACTAATCACTTCAAAAGTCATGTTAGAGAATACATAGTAAAACCTGCTTTAGCAAATTTTGACCTCCCTGCTTGCTGAGGTCAGCAGGGCTCTTGGTGTTGGATTGGAGAGCAGCTCCCCAGCAAGGATGTGTTTCTAGAGAGAGGTAGCTGCCTGCTTCCTGTCACTGTGCGTTTTGTAAAACGGACAAGAACAGATGACAATCAAGCTCTGGCTTTCAAACACATCCTGTAAACAGAAAAATCTGGAAAGAAAACAAACAGTGGTATCTGTGAGGTGTGTGGCACCAGAAAGAACTTCCTGTGCTCATGAGCAGAGAAATGCAGCGTGAAGTGATAACTTGCCAGTGGTTCAGCATGGGGATTTCATTAAAATTGTCTCTCCCTCTGTCCAACCTCCCCCTGCATTTCCCAGTCACTCCTGGATTGCAGAGATGAGTGTTGAGGGGCTAAGAAATTCATGGATATTTGTGCAATTATGCTTTATTTTCCCTGGTTTAGTAACTTCTTTGCAAAAATAAACAGCAGTTAAGGAGGAACACAAGAGTACGAGGCATTATCACTGGCAAACTTCTTAAGTCAGCTTTGACAGAAATGTCTGTCCTTCACTTCTGAGAAAGGCTTAGGAATACATCCAGTTATGTTATAGCTCCCTTGACTTGAATTGGCAGATGGTATCAGTACAAAATTCAACTGGTGTAATTTGAAAATAAAGTTTGGGGATGGAAAACACTCTGTAACTCGCCTTAGAGGAACTGGTAAAAAAAGACAAGACATTTGGCACAGTCTCCTACCAGCCAAAACTAACACAGTAGCAAGTGATGAGTTTGAGTGGAAGTCCCAACAGCAATATCTATTTCCAGGACTGTAGAACTGCTGATGTAAAAATCTGTCAAATCTCCTAGCTTTGCTAAGAGCTGCTAAGGCTGTCCAATTGCCAGGGACTTGAACAGTAAAGGATTTTCTTTGTTACATCTTATGTGTTTTTATGGAAGTCAATGGCTTATCCTGTTTGATTTGAACAAACTTTTATGGGAACTTTTTAAGATTCCAGGATGAGGTGGAAGTGTGACCACATGCCATCATGTTAGAGGGTTCTGTATTTCATATTCACCAATTTTTACCTGCTTTTACACATCTTGTTGCATCTTATTACGCAATTGATCAAAAAAAAATAAAAATAGAAAAGTATCTGTCCAGGAGCTCTTCCTTATGATGACTGGTGAAATATCATTGAAGTGTTTCATGAAGAACCAAAGTGTTCAGGGCTCTTCATAGATAGTTAATTTTCTTCTTATAAAGAAAACAACAGGCATCAAGGGTTTTTCAAATGCACTGGGGACAAGGAAGACAAAAACCAATGGCCAGAAGCTGAAGCCAAGATGAATCTGAATGAGGAGATTATAATAGTGAGCCAGTCATCCAAAAAAATTACAATTTGCTAACTCTTACTGTCTTCACAGACAGAGCATGCCTTTCTAGAAGATGTGCCATACTCAAACAGAGTACAGTTTATTCAAAAGTGGGTTGGTTGTGCGAAGTGTAATGGCCTGTAATACAAAAGCCATATCAGAGTATCTGTCTAATGGTCCTTTGCTTTTAGTTTTGTGAGTGAGGTTTATCTCTAAAGGGTACTTTTTTTCTTTTCATTTCCCAGCTCTTACACAGACTAGGTCAAAAGAGTTTTAATTCCATTCCTTACAGATTTCTACCTTGGAAAATGGAGCTATTGAGTAAAGCAAAAGTAGTAACAGGAACTGGGAAGTTGCAACAGTTTTCTGTTAGTGCTCAGCCAGCGGGAAATAATTCACTCATTCACAAAGCTACAAAGCTGCCGTCAGATGGCATTTTTTTTTGTCCCTATCAAACACATCGCAATTAGATCCATTGACAAAGGTGAATAGTTTGATAGTCATAATTTGATCCTCTGCTATCAGTTCAGCAAGACAGTCAGTAAAACACGCAGTCCATTTTTTGTAAGGTTATCCTGCATTTATAGACAAAACCACTGCCACAAGATTTGAAAATACATGATGTTAGGTATTTGTTACAGCACAGTTCATACCTGTGTGTGTATGTATGTAGCCTGTATGGCCTCTCTGACACTGGTGTGTATAAAATTATCTATGTATGTACATACATACACATATGTGGAATTAATGAATATGGGAGAAAACAGAAGAGTGCTGTTGGTGGAATACAAACATGTGAATATGTCTGCTCTCATTCAGCACCATCCTACCAGTCGTATACATCTGAGCGCAAGGAGCTACTGCCTCTTGCTCCTCTCATGCTACTTCACAAAGACTCAGAACATTCACATGGTATCTGCAGAGAGAAGCTCAGATAGTCAGTGGGTGTCCTGCTACTGGGTGACAGTTTCAAGAGCTCCTTTTCCTTGTTGAAATATGTTCTGAGAATTAAAACACAAATAGCTACACACCCACAGGGAGTTGTCATCATCATTCACTGAATTCAGAGCACCTGAATTTGGAAAATCTAGACATTAGTTTGGCTTTAGCTGTAGCTAAGGGCACACATGATCATATGGAAGTCTCTTAACTTTTCTGGATTCTTACTACCTTATTTACAGGACTGGATTCTGTTTGCTTATCATGCCCTACTTCTCCCAGCTCTTGTGAGCTGCTACACTCACATGTCTTCAAATGGAGGAAGTTTCAAGAAAGCTGTGTGGTTTCATTATTACCTGCATAATCAGAAAGCAGTGGCTGTATTTTGACTCGTAAAATGAAGCATCAGTGTTTAGAGTTTTTATTCATGCACATTTTAATGTAAGGATTCAGATACATCTGTGTTCAACTCCTTTTTACACCCTCTTTCAGAGCAACTCAGTTGGTACTGCAAATGCTTAACCCATCTACCCTTCTGAGCTCTTTGAGCTGATTTCAGGGATCTTTGAGCAGTGCAAGCACAGGTATGCTCTGCCTTTCTGCATGGCTAACAGTTTAAGTCAGTTCTCAGCTGATAGGGAAAGGATTACAGTCTGTTTAAGAGCGTCTTTACCTCAGACAAGTAGGCATCATTTCAGAAGGAAAAATACTGGGTAGGCAGCTAATTTCCTGAGGATGAAGGAGCCAGGCCTGCAGGCACCAGTTATATTCAGGAGCATCATGTCATGTGAGCAGATTACCCCCTACAGCCATGGCCTTAAGTGCACAACCACAAGCAGTGTCAGGTCACACCTAATGCATTTTATGTACTGTAAAAGCCACAGCTTTACTCCTGCCCTGGTCCTTGACTTCTGACAGCTCTGTCTTTCTCAGAGCTGGAGTAGCAGCACACAATGCACAATATAACAGTCTCTTGCTGTTTCTTCCCACAAACCAGCCATTGAGCGTTGGTCAGGAGCCATTAGCACCCAGTTCAAACACAATGTAAATTCTATGAGAACTCATTGTTTTTATGAAGATCACATGCAATTTGTTGCCAAGCAGCCTACACAAATATTTAAAGCCTGCCTCTTTCTCCACACAATTTAAAAAAAAACTCAACAAACCAACAAAACAAAAATAACAAAAGCTTGTACTTTGTGCCATAAAGACTCAGAGAGAATTAACCTCTTCCTGCACAGGTCCCAGACACTGGGATGATGGAATTATTGCCATGTGCATGTGTTTTGTGGGGGTCATGCTGTAGAGGACTTGACTTGGAGGCTGGCTGTGTATTTACTGGCTTGGATTTAGAGCGTTATACATTTTGACGATGTCATATGGGTCTTCCCAATTCCCTCTCCTCTCCAGAGGTGACATTTTCTGGTTGGCTCTGAGGTAATTACCTGATTTTAATGACCACCTCCTCGGACCAAGATACCTCCAGGCTCCAGGCACACCTAGGAAGAACTGCTACCTTTGATCATGGTTTTCTCACTCCCTCCATCCCTGCCATCATTCATGCCTCAGGACATGCCAGCTGCTTTGCTGAACTGTCGGGCAGGAGCGACGTCCACTCTGTTAAAACCTGACAAGTGTTGCCAGCTCTAGATTTTTGTGTAGAAACTTGGAAGTAGACACATTTTTAAAAATACTTGTAATTCTTTTTACTCCTACCAGACTTCACTTTCACCCATATGAGTTACCAGGTTAGGGTTTTCTGCTTGTCGAAAAGGTCTCCAGGCATGGAGCTGTCTAGTCACCCAAGAATTATCATTGGTATCGCACAGGATAGACCTCTTATGAAAAAACAGTCTAAGTATAAATATAAACAATGGCTTGAATCCCAGCTGGATTTTTCCATAGGAACAGGCCTTCATACAGTGTGTGCCTTTGTGTGTGTAACTGCAAAACTCAGAAGTAGTAATTTGCTGGCCAAATGAAGACTTGATGCCCTGGATAAGTGACTCCAGGGTCTGATTACAAGGAGACATCTATGATCTGTGAGGAGTCAGGATTATGAAGGTAATGAGGATGGCCCTAAGAACTCCATGGAAAGTTCACCATTCATTTCCCATACATACCTATAGTATAGGAGAAAGACTGTTCTCAGGACATTTTCTGACCACATCTCTCTCACATTTCACTACCTAGTTTCAGGTATTATTCTGCTTTTTGAAACAAGAGTTTCATGCTCAGAGCAGAATCACATAAACATGATTTGAGTTCCCTGAGGTTATAACTGATATGATACGTCTCATATAAGTT
>NW_009932480.1:0-251 GCF_000696875.1 Nestor notabilis
AACATAGGACTTGATTTGGGAGGCCAGATCTGCTGGTGGAGTTGGTCTAAGAAAGAAGAGGAAGAGCTGTTTTGGTAGGAGATTTGCCAGGCTGGTCAAGAAAGCTTTAAACTAGATGTGTTGGGGGAGGGGGGTATCGATCCATCCCAACACTCCTGGTCAGTTCCCAGCACCTGTAATAAGTGCTTGGAGCGATGTAGAGATATTTCAGCTGCTCCAGCCATTCAGTCAGATTCCTTAGGAGCCCGGCT
>NW_009932480.1:353-636 GCF_000696875.1 Nestor notabilis
GTGACGGGAGTGTTGGAATGGAAGGTTACAGGCTCTTTAGAAAAGACAGGCCCAGCTGATGGGGAGGGGGAGTAGCTATTTATGTGAGTGATAGGATGGAGAGTATGGAACTGTCTGGATCAGGGTCAAAGGGAGAACAGCGATGGGGGACATTACTTTGGGAATCTGTTACAGACTGCCTGATCAGGAGGACTCTGTGGATGAAGCGCTCTACAGACAGATAGGAGCAGCCTCACGCTCCCAGGCCCTCTTCCTCATGAATGACTTCAGCCTTCTTGCTACC
>NW_009932481.1:0-827 GCF_000696875.1 Nestor notabilis
CCTGGTTATACCAGAGAAGGACAAATCATGGTAACGTGCTGGAGCTCGGCCTGTGCCTACAGAGTCCTGCTCAACACTATCCATCACCTTCAAAGGGAAAAAAATGTCTCTGGATCTGATCCAAAGCAACAGACAATGAAGCTACTTTAACTCCAAACACAGCAGCTACACCAACCCCAGTGACAAGCACAGCAGCTGCTGAAACCCCGACAGCAACAGACAACGCAGTTACTTCAAGCACCGCAGCTACACAAACTCCATCAACAAGTACAGCGGCTACTCAAACCGCGACAGCAACAGACACTTCAGCCACTCCAGCCACAGTGATAGACGCTACATCTAAACCAAAAGGCCAAATTGTGATTTGTGACAATATCAGTTGCCCCTGTAAGCAGGGGGGAAAGCAAATGAGAGGCACAAACAGCAGAAGAGTTACTATTACGTGAATCAGATGAAGAGGAAGAAGAAGGAAAAGAGGTGACATCTCAACCCTGGACCTCGACTGAGCTGCAGAATATGCAAAAAGATTTCATCCGTCTTCCAGGGGAGGACATCATCACTGGTTGTTCTGATGCTGGGACAATGGGGCCAATGGTCATGAACTAGAAGGTAGGGAATTCAAGCAGCTGGGATCACTTCCTAGGGAAGGAGGAATTGACAAAGCAGTTGCAAAAGAGAAGCGAACCCTCAGCCTTTGGAAGTGGCTCTTGGCAGCTGTGAAGGAAAGCTTTCCGTACAAGGACGACGTTACGAATCGCTCAGTCAAGTGGACGACGATTGAGAAAGGCATCCAGTCCCTGAGGGGATCCGCCATTGTAGCGCTGACT
>NW_009932481.1:931-1677 GCF_000696875.1 Nestor notabilis
TCCCTACAAGGTTGATGTTACAAATCACTCAGCCAACTAGACAACGACTGAGAAAAGCATCAAGTCCCTGAGGGAATCAGGCATTGTAGAAATGATCTATCATAAGCCAGATGCTGGGAATGCATCTGTAGATCCAGATTAGGCTGAATGTACACGACCCGTGTGGCAGAAACTTACACGGAGTGCACCGTAACCATATGCCCACTCATTGGCATCAATGACCTGGAATGATGTAAGAGCACCAACAGTAGATGACCTGATTTGTCAACTCCGAGAGTTCGAAGACAATCTCACCCCTTCCATCGTTTCAGCTGTGGAAAAACAATCCCAGGAGTTCAAATAATTGAGACGATTTATCCGATCTATCCAGCTCCCCACGTGTACCAATCTATGTCTCAGCTATTAACAGAAGGTGCCCTACTGCTTGAGAGAGAAAATATAGGAGGTACACACCATGGGGCACCCTATGGTTTTACCTGTGGTATCATGGAGAAGACATGAGAAAACGGAACGGAAAACCCACCTCAGTTCTGGAGCAACGGGTGCGTGAACTGAAGAGGAGAACAAGAGTCAAGGATAATCCTCCCATGACAGTTCCTGCTCCAGGCTCGTGAGTGGTTTCCCAGATGGAGTGGAAGAGCTGATTTTACTCCAGCTCCTGTGATAAAGAATAATAATCCCTTTCTACAACACATAAGTGGGCAATCTTGAGATCACTGTTAGAAAGGCCTTGCCTCCAGACAGGT
>NW_009932482.1:0-2473 GCF_000696875.1 Nestor notabilis
AGCTTTAAGGTCTCTTCAACACAAACCAGTCCGGGACTCCCAAACTCCATCACCCAGCAGGCCCCGCAGAGACCTGCAGGCTACTGATGTGCAAAGTGCTTCTTCCAGATCCACAGGAGATTGCACAACCGAATCCAGTCTCTGCTGCTCGGAAGGCCTCATTCAGATCTGCCAACGCTGTGTCCGAAGGGAATGCGCTGGGAGCAGTGTGTGCCCCGGGGCATGGAGCGCACCCAGCCTGCAGGCTGTGGGGCAGAGCACCCCAGGCGCTGCACCAGGACCATCCCTGTGCCCCCGCGCCAGGGATGAGCTGGGCATCCTATGGGATTTGCCAGAGCATGGGGAGGAGCAGGCGTGGCCTCTGCAAAGACTTGTCTGCTGCCGGGACAGCCCTGACGTGCCTCTGCTTGTGGGGCCGAGTGCTTCGATGCTGTGAGTTGCTCAGGAATACATTTGTCTTGGGAGCAGAGGAGGGCATTGATTAATGCTTAAATACCTGTTGCCGCTTGGGAGCCCACAGGAGCACTCCTTAGAGCAGGTTAAGTTTGGTCTCGGTCTTGGTTTTATGCCAGATCCGTGCTATTAAACTCCAGGAGGACACAGGAACATTTGGAGTTAGGCATCAGGAAGCTCTTCCCTGTGAGGGTGCTGAGGCGCTGGCACAGGGTGCCCAGAGAAGCTGTGGCTGCCCCATCCCTGGCAGTGTTCAAGGCCAGGTTGGACACAGGGGCTTGGAGCAACCTGCTCTAGTGGAAGGTGTCCCTGCCCGTGGCAGGGGTTGGAGCTGGAGGAGCTTTAAGGTCCCTTCAACACAAACCAGTCTGAGGTTCTGGTTTGCTCCTTTTCAAGGAGCTTCTCCTGCATTACAGCTGGTAACACTTCAGAGCTGTGAAGGTGTGGATGCTCAGGACATTGTCATGTGTTATGGCCCAGCGCCAAATGAAAAACAAACCCAAAATCCTTAGGAAAACTGTGAAAAGAGAACGAAATCCTCGTAATTCCCATTGAAGTAAAGAGCAGCCACTTTGCCCAGACACGGCAGCCGGGCAGGCTCCGGGAAGCGATGCCCTCTCGTGGGGTACAGCAGCAGCTACACGCTAATTCGGTTCTAACGAACTTCATTAACTAACCAGGGGGTGTCTTCATAGCACTGGAGCACGTACTGGGCACACTGGAGCACACTGGGTGCACTGGGAGGGCACTGGAACATGCACTGGGCGTGTCGTTTGTCAAAAGTCCTCCCTGGAATGAGTTCTTCACATCTGCAGTGGCACAAGCACGGTTTTTCCTTTCTTCTCCAGACACAAATATAAATATAAATGTTGATTATTATTATTATTACCATATATTTGAAGACTGTATGAAGCCTGTTTCAGAGAATCCACACTATTAAAGAGTCTTTGCTTTACGACCTTACCTGCTTCCTACCAACCAGGAGGACCTGGGGAGATATTGGGGAGATGAAACAACTTTCCCAAGGACACAACAGAGCAGTGACCAGAATTGGCTCAACGAAAACCATGGAAAATGTTCCCTGCCCCCCTCCCCCAGCCCATCATCCTGCTGTTTTCACCTCACTCCCACCTGTGAGGAAGGTGACACAAAGCAACTGTTTGGTTTCACAGCTTGCTTTTCACACATCTTCTACCTGTATTTCACCCTTGGCTCTTGCAAAATCAGTTTTGTTATTTGAGTCTTTGGTTTAGCTGCTCTTAACCCCATAGCAGAGCGTGAGCATTGCTCTGAATGAGGGGTGTTAGCAGCAGCCCACGCCTGTGGGATTTGCAGGGGTACCCAGGGTGCAATCCCATCCACCACCATCATTTGTCTTTGCTGGACTCTCATAATTTCCTGTGTAACGAGGTTTAGAGTTCAGCCAAGGGACACACTGCAGTAATATAAACCTGGAAGACAAGAGATCTGCTCGCAGCATGCACTTTGGCCAGATTTCTTCAGCATTTAACATTACTGCTCCTTTCTGCCTCGGATGCTCTGTAGCCCATCCCAGGGCTGGCAGAGGACGTGCTGCAGCTCTAATGCATCACCAGCCAGGCATCACCTGCATCCTGCCCCAGTGAGGTGGGGTGGGCTCCACTGAACGAGCAATGAGTGTGTATCTGCCAAATAATCCAGTTCCAGGGGTGATGATATCACCTTTTCCATGCCAGGGAATGAGACACAGCAACTAATGCAGCAGAGAGGCAGCAGAGCTCAAAAACATAGAATCTTATAACCATGGAATGGTTTGGTTGGAAGGGCCCTTAAAGCTCATCCAGTTCCAATCCCCTGCCCCAGGCAGGGACCCCTTCCACTAGAGCAGGTTTCTCCAAGCCCCTGTGTCCAACCTGGCCTTGAACACTGCCAGGTTTGTAGTTGCCAAAGGGTAATTTATAAATGAACCAGATGTGCACAGCCAAGAAGGGTTTTCTCTAGAGCACAGGAGTAATCAAAGTCCACGTAGAGGTGCAGGGAA
>NW_009932482.1:2519-4782 GCF_000696875.1 Nestor notabilis
AGAGAAGTAGAACCGGAGGTACAGGAGGCAGCACAGTGTCATTCACAGTGCAGCCATCCCTCTGCGCAGGGCTTAGAGCCTGCACTATGACCATGGTCCCTGGCCAGAGGGTTCAGCCCATGGGGACATGTCCAGGGAGGGCTGGCCTGGGGAGGGGGCACCAGCACCTCTGATGCTGGTGGGAAAGGGTCAGAGGGGGCCCCTAGTGCCTTGGGGCAGCAGAAAAAGGATAATGGGGTGAAAGCCCAGCACCCTGGCTTGGCTGCCTCTGCTTGCCCACCCATGTGCCAAGGAGCCAGCCCCAGCAATATGGTCTGACTCCCCATATGTTTATTTTCCCTTCTCTTTATAGAATCATAGATTAGTCAGGGTTGGAAAGGACCTTAAGATCATCTAGTTCCAACCCCCTGCCATGAGCAGGGACACCACACACTAAACTGTGTCGCCCAAGGCTCTGTCCAGCCTGGGCTTGAACACCTCCAGGGTTGGAGCATTCACAACTTCCTTGGGCAACCCATTCCAGTGCCTCACCACCCTCACTGTGAAGAACTTCTTCCTTAGATCTAACCTAAACTTCCCCTGTTTCAGTTTGAACCCATCACCCCTTGTCCTACCACTAGAGTCCCTAATGAAGAGTCCCTCCCCAGCATCCTTGTAGCCCCCGTCAGATACTGGAAGGCTGCTGTAAGGTCTCCACGCAGCTTCTCTTCTCCAGGCTGAAGAGCCCCAACGTTCTCAGCCTGTCTTCATACGGGAAGTGCTCCAGCCCCTGATCATCCTTGTGGCCTCCTCTGGACTTGCTCCAGAGATATCATGTATTATCTTGTATTTCTTTCACAAGTGAAGGGTATCTCCTTTAAATCCCCACCACTGGGCTGGTGGGTGCAGCCTTCCCTGGCAAAGGCTGCCCAAGAGGAGCACGTTTGATAAGTGACCCCGTTCCTGTAAGAAAACCACACTGGTTTATGTTGTGCCTGTTACAAGAGCAACTGGCACCACACCAGAGACTGAAAACCTCCAGTGGCCCAAAGTTGCCCGATAGGGCTGTAACCTTCCCATGCTCCATGTAACAGAAATGCTCCGACTGATTCAATAGCAGCATCACGTGTAAAGCAAATGCAGAGCTGAGATTTCCCCTGACATTCACAGTGTGACAGAACAGCTGAATACATTTCAAATTGCACAGCCTTTAAGGGTGGGTTTCACACAGACACGCTGCAGGGAAGGCTCTGGGCTGGCTGCTTTCCCCATTCCATGGGCTGAATCCAGGAGGAATCCCAACCCTGCCCTGGCTCCTGCTGTATACCCCTGGGCAGGGCTGTGCCAGGCAGCACCCTGGGCCATGCTAAGGCACCTTTGAGCAGTAATAAATGCAACAAAACACATTAAACACCAAATACCCTTCTGTTGGGCACGGCTCATGTTACGGACAAACACCAGCCATGCTTCAGCGTCCTCTTTCCTCTGTGTAAAGACTAGTTTATCGCCTAAAGAAGAACCCAACAAATCCAACCCCTGTGAAAAAAAACAATAGAAATATTTTCCACTTTTGAGCCACATCCTGACTAATCTTCCCAGATAATCAAGAAATGAGCCAATCTCCTCGTTCCAGCTTGGCCAGCTGGTGAAGCATCTGACAGCAGAAATAGCTGACACAATTTGAGCACAAACATCCCCTTGTTTATTCGTTTCTTTCCCTTTCCTTTTTGTGGGCTTTACTTCATAGAAATGACATGTCAGGACTGCACAGGGAGAGACCTATGTCTTGCAGCACCAGTGTGCTGCTCCTCGGAGGTGGAGGGAGGATATTCAGCTGCTCCTTCACATCCATATCCATCCCAGCAGGCCTGTATGGACCTGGAAAGGGCTGAGCATCTTTCAGAGGTAGGTTTTATCTGCTGGATGGGCTCTGCTCCATCTCCTGCCAGCCTGGGATGTTCCAAGACAGAAGCAGCAGTGATGCAGCCAAGAGCCATGTGCTCCACAGCAGCAGGATGTGAGCAGCCAGCACCAGCTGAAGAAGCCTTTATATCGCTCACTTCTCAGACAAGACTTTGGTCTTGGTCCAGGCACTCCACCTGACAGATGGATTTTTCCCTCCAAAGAGGGATTTGCACTGCCTGGGTGGGAGCTGCTTGTCCCTCGCCCACCGGGAGCATGCGGGCAGCCTGGCACAGATAATGGGATGCAGGGGTTCATAGAATCCCAGAATCCCGGGCTGGTTTGGGTCATTGTCCTGGCTTCAGCTCCAGCAGTCATGTTT
>NW_009932483.1:0-5241 GCF_000696875.1 Nestor notabilis
GGGGCCTCCTCTGGCCTCGCTCCAGCAGATCATCTTTAAAAACCCTACAGTCCCATCTTTAACCTAATGCAGACATGAATGAGCCGGCGTAAACAACTTGGTGTTTACACCAAAATGAGGAGACATGCACAGTTCTCCCCTCTGCACAGAAGAGAGATGGGTTTCTGCACTGCGGTTTCAAACTCTTCTTAAAGTCACAGGAAGCTGCACAAGTTATCAGCAAGAAGATGATTCAGTTCAATAAAATGGTTTCCCCCTTCCCACACACATGTATTTGGCATTTTATTCTGAAAGAAGAACCTATCTGCTGCTGCCTTTTGGGGCAATTGGCCTAATAGCTGAATTGGTCAGTTAAAAACCCCAGCGCTCTGGTAAAGGTGCCCCCTTTCAACGTAATGGTTCATGTGATTCAGACTCACCAGAGCACACTGATAACATCTTTTTATCAAGGTCTTCTCATGCATGGCAGCACATGGGTGTGCAAGACCCATTGCCATCACAAAGTGTCCAGACACCAACACAGTTAATTGGTCCCAGCTCATCTGCCCCAGCTTGTGTCTCAGCAGTCGTGAGTTTTGAAGCTCTTCTCCAGGAAATCAACCCAAACCTTTTCATGTCCCACATTGGAGCTGGGAGGCGAGACCTGACTGTGTGTGATTGCACATGTGTGCATGTGCAGCCTTCCAGTATCTGAAGGGGGCTACAAGGATGCTGGAAGGGGACTCTTCATCAGGGGCTGTAGTGATAGGACAAGGGGTGATGGGTTCAAACTGAAACAGGGGAAGTTCAGGTTGGAGATAAGGAAGAAGCTCTTCCCTGTGAGGGTGCTGAGGCGCTGGCACAGGGTGCCCAGAGAAGCTGTGGCTGCCCCATCCCTGGCAGTGTTCAAGGCCAGGGTGGACACAGGGGCTTGGAGCAACCTGCTCTAGTGGAAGGTGTCCCTGCCCGGGGCAGGGGTTGGAGCTGGATGATCTTAAGGTCCTTTCCAACCCAAAACATTCCATGATTCTATGATTCTATGTTGGGTGGTTGTAGTTTACAAACTGAAGGTAGATAATGATGGATTATTTCTTTCCCCTCTCCCAAGAGGAAACAAGCCAGTGCTTCCCCGTCTGTGTCCACAGCTGTCAGGGAACCAGCAGAGCATAATTTGGACACTTTCACACCATGTTAACCTTTTTCCTCAGCCACACAGCATCGTCGGGTCTGGATCAACCATGTGCTGTGGGTGCTTGGGAAAGCACTGGAGTCTCACCCCCTTTCCATCACTCTGGTAATCTTAACGTGGGTTAGAAAAGAGCCTGAAGATGGAAGGAGAGAGGTCAAAACCTGCACACGTGTGGTTGTGTCACAGCTCTCAGGTCTGACCTTTTCTAGTCCCCTGCTCCCCATGATCTGTCTGCAGGGGCTTGGCTTCCGTTGGTTAGAGTCAGAATCATAGAATCATAGAAAGGTTTGGGTTAGAAAGGACCTTAAAGATCATCTAGTTCTGACCCTCTGCCATGGGCAAGGACACCTTCCACTAGACCAGGTTTCATTCTTGCTAGCCCTTTCCATGGCTTTGCCTTCGTAATGATAAAATCAGTTTTTTCTTGGTAGGTTTTCGGGCCAAAAACATACCAGATCTTTATTGTTATTTATAGGCAGGGCTTGTTTCCCAGCACAGCAACTGCTGCTGTGAATGCCCATAAATCCTGAAGCTCAGGGTTGCAAAGCAAGGCCATGGAGGTGGCTGTGATGGAAGGGTTGCTTAAAGGGCTTAGCCTGGGGCTGCTCCTGGCTGCAGCAGCTCAGAGGACAGCAGCTTTACCTCTGCCTCCATCTAAACCAATGCCCAGAGCCCAAGACCACATCCAGGATCGACCCAGGCTCCCAAAGGCCACGTTCTTCAGTGAGAATTCAACTCTTACATGGTCACAACCCCACTTTAAAAAAGGGGGCTGAATTCCTATGGCACATTCAGCCCCACAGAAATTGTGTATTCACTGTTGTGTATTCAGCCTCCTGGTCCTGTCTGCAACATGAGTTTTTGCCTTTTCTCCTTAATGCCAGGACACTGGTGCCTGCTGATTTCTACTTGCTGTTCTCTTGACATGTAACTGGAGGGAAATCAATGTGCGTCTAAAAATTACTCCAAGAACTATGTTAATAACAGGGGATGACTTCCAGCCTTTGCCCAAAACAGCCTGGTTTTACCACAACATACCATCCCATGGGAAATATGTAATTTTGCATTAAAGCCTTTAAAGTAGTTTTCTCTGAGGAATTAATCACATGGATTTGCTTATAAAGAGAATAGGCTTGCAAATAGCTGCAGAAAAGGCCTTTGATGCACGATAAGTTTTTCTTTCCCCTGTAAATACTGTACCAGGATGCAGTGATGGGTCAAAAGAATTATTTTGTATTTCGTGTTCTTTATTTTGCAACTTCCAGGATGCACTGATACCCTCCACAATAAAAAAAGCCAAAATACAGATGTCTGCCTTGGTATTTGTGAATTAAAAATCAAATTCAAACAAATTCCCTGTTGTAGCATTCTTTAAACTAGGGGTAGGGAGGGATGCAGAAACCATCCCTTACTTGCCTGCTCTGCAGTTTGGTTTTCAAGCTTCCAGAAGCCAAACTTCACCTTTGCCTCTGAAATGGTGATGTTTCCACACTACTTTAAACAGTATAGATGTTTAAAAGCCTTTTTTTGTGGCATTTCAAGGTACAGTGAGGGGCCCTGCATACAGTAAAGTGCTTTAAATCACCAACGCCATCAGCCCGGGATTGACTGGACCTTTACCTAAATGTGATTTAACATTATCTAAGTGCTTTCAGTTTGTCATTGATTTGTTCCTGGCAGTACTTCTGGAGCCTGGTTCTTCTCAAACGTCCTGGTGAAAGTCAGGAGGAGGTAATGAAGTCAGAGGTGCTGTGTAACGTGTAAAACGCGCCGCTGACTTTCAATGTCAGCAATGCCTTAAACTGCAATAGCATTAGAAAGTATTCTGCAAGTAATTCTCTGTGCTCTTGTGTGCTTCTGCAGAGTTTAAGGCTGCATTCAGTGCTGCTCACACTGGAACTGATTTCTTAAATTATTATTTTTTCCCCCACAAAGAAACGCATCCATCCATTATATATTATATATCATATCACCACCATTGGGGGTGGTGACTGATGAGAAACTCGACATGAGCAGGCAGTGTGCGCTTGCAGCCCAGAAACCAACCGTATCCTGGGCTGTATCAAGAGAAGTATGACCAGCAGGTCAAAGGAGGTGATCCTGCCCCTCTACTCTGCTCTCGTGAGACCTCACTTGGAGTATTGTGTCCAGTTCTGGTGTCCTCAACATAAAAAGGACATGGAGCTGTTGGAGCAAGTCCAGAGGAGGCCACAAGGATGATCAAGGGCTGGAGCACCTCCCGTATGAAGACAGGCTGAGAAAGTTGGGGCTGTTCAGCCTGGAGAAGGCTGCGTGGAGAGCTCATAGCAGCCTTCCAATATCTGAAGGGGGCCTACAAGGATGCTGGGGAGGGACTCTTCATTAGGGACTCTAGTGGTAGGACAAGGGGTAATGGCTTTAAACTTAAACAGGGGAACTTTAGGTTAGATGTAAGGAAGAAGTTCTTCACAGTGAGGGTGGTGAGGCACTGGAATAGGTTGCCCAAGGAAGTTGTGAATGCTCCAACCCTGGAGGCGTTTAAGACCAGGCTGGACAGAGCCTTGGGCGACATAGTTTAGTGTGTGGTGTCCCTGCTCATGGCAGGGGGGGTGGGACCAGAAGAACTTAAGGTCCTTTCCAACCCAAACCATTCTATGATTCTATGATTATTATCCCCAGGAAAAACAAAGTGGGAGTTACAAAGAAGAGCAAGTTGAGCATCTTTTCCTCAAAATCAATAAAACTCATCTTTTCACTTAAGAGTTACATTTTCTAACGCAGGCTTTGGTTCACCCTGTGGCTGGAGCACGGGGAGCTGCCAGGCAGCAGGACCAGGAGGAGCAGGAGGAACAGAAGGAGCAGGAGCAGAAGAAGCAGGAAGAGCTGGAGGAGCAGCCATCGGACAGCATGGAGTTGGATCAGGTGAAGGGGCTCACACGCCACCAGCCTTAGGTGCTCCAAACCACCCACTGGGTGCCCGTTGGCTGGATGAATTCAATCTGCACCCTCCTCCCCGTTGTGTCTCCCCATCAATGAAGTGGGTACCACTTTACACCATCACCACCCAGTACGACCATTCGATGGTTGCCTCTATGAGTATCTGAGAGACTGTGAGGCCCCCGGATGCTGCAACGATGAGGGGGGGACTTGCCACAGGAGCTGTATAAATAGATACGTGAGTGCACGAGTTCTTTCATCTGATCTGCTTCCGAATTTATCTTAAACTTCCTGTGCTCACATAACATGCATGAACCCCTGTTTGTGACACTGTTTTCAGAGTGCTTGTCTCTGCTTGGAAAAGTAAGCGAGCGAGTTTATTTTGAGACATCAGGAATGTGTGAATTGCTTCTTCGTAACTAACTACCACTAAATATGGTGCCAAAGCCTTTGGGTTTTGAAGCTAAGCGGAGTTTCCAGTAATCTCACCTTGGGGAAGGAGAGGTCCTTCATGTCAGTATTCCAAATTTACTTTGCAAAGGAATGATTAAATTCTGGCCATCCAAAGCAGTGCTTGTTCTGAGGGTGCCGTGGCAGCTGCTGGAGGAGGCCAGGCTGCAGGGGGATTTCCTGCACAGGGCTGAAGCGGGCTGGCAGAGCAGTGTGGAGGAGGTGTAACACGGAGTTCTATTTCCCAACTTTCCTGCCCAGGGGGATGGAGTTCACTCACTGTGATCCAAGCCTGGGAGAGTGGAGATGCTGATGCTGTGTCTCGGTCCTGCATCAGGCATGTTCATGTTGCTGCTTGCCTTCGTCGTCTGTTTTCTCATTGCCAGCTTTCTGGTTCTTCATTGTTCTCTTAACAAGCCAAAACAACAGCATTTTTCTTCCCCCTCAAATTTCTTTGCTGAAAAATATACCTTATGTTCAGTTGTTGTGCAGCAGAAACTGGGCTTGTGTGAAAAGCTGTAGAGCAGCTGCAAAGGCTGGATTTATACCAGTGCCCGTGGCCTGGCAGCTGGCACACTGCAACCAGTGCAGCCTAAATCACACAATCCCAGGGTGGTTTGGGTTGGAAGGGACCTTAAAGCTCCTCCAGCTCCAACCCCTGCCCCGGGCAGGGACACCTTCCACTAGAGCAGGTTGCTACCAGACCC
>NW_009932483.1:5383-12708 GCF_000696875.1 Nestor notabilis
CTTCCCCTCCATCCCTTGTCCAAAGCCCCTCTCCAGGTCTCCTGGAGCCCCTTCAGGCACTGGAGCTGCTCTAAGGTGTCCCCTTGAGGAGCCTTCTCTTCTCCAGCTGCCCCAGCCCAGCTCTCTCAGCCTGGCTCCAGAGCAGAGCTGCTCCAGCCCTGGCTTCTTGTCTCAGCCACCACTACTCTGAGACATAATGGAGGGGAGTGGTGATGGTGGCCAGCTCCAGATCCTCTTCTGATACCCCTCTAGTGAAGTTAAATTCGGTGCGTGACTTTTTATTGTGCTTTAGGCAGACTAATAAAAGACAGAAAGTCAAATCAGTACTGCGCAGAACCTCAAATGCATTTTCTTCAGCTTATCTATTTTCCAGCACAGCCATCTCCAGAAGGATGAGTTTGGTGCTGGCACAGTTCTCATGTATCCACTTGCTGCCTGGCTGCCTGCCAGTCACACCACTAGAGCTAGACACACTTGCTTATATACTAGTTCCATATATATAAATATAGCTAGCTAGCTAGACCTCAGAAAAAGCTACACGTGCAACAGCTGGCGCTTATAAGGACGAGTCTGCCACTAACTGGAACCGGAAGGGAGGGACAAAGCAGAGCAGTGACCTCAACTAGAGCGATAATTAATGTTGTTTTTAATTCTAGTTCAAGTTTTAGGGTTGGAAACGCCGCCTTTGTCACCAAAGCATTCACCCTTCTGGAATGCTACACAACATTGATTCACATCCCTCACGTTCCACAGATCCCAGACCTTGTTTACATGGCTGGAGGCAGTTCTCAGGTCAGGGTCCAGCATCCAGGTGCCCCTGTCTCTTTCAGAACACACGTAACGTGGAGCACGCAGCATGTCTGGGATCTTTAGCAAGGGACTAGCAGCCAGGATATACAGCCCTGCTTGGACAACTTCCAAAGCACATTCTGTCGCTGCTGGTTTTCTCACATGTACTTTGGGAACTCCATTTCCTTGGCCTGTGTTATAAAGCTGTATTTTTAAGTGGTGTTTGCCATATTCCCCATCCCTCCATTGTATGGAGATAAAGAATCAAGATCATGTTTCCGTTAAGGTTGTTGCTCATAATGGTGCAGAGGGTTTGGAAATAGAGCCAGGAGGCCAAACAAACTCCAAACCTGGAGAAACACGGACTTCTTCCCAAGCCCATTAAGGATGAACAGTCTCACCATCAGCAGCTTAGTGTTCCAGCCTTTGCCTTCATCCCGCTGTGCTGCTTAACCATGTGCATCACGGATTCAGCAGATGTGAGAGGAAATGGGAAGAGAATAATGAAAGATGCCAGTGATCTGACAGAGCAAGGATTGCATTTGAATGGCACAGTGTACAGTGAGAGGGTGATGGTTACACTGCATTTGGATATTGTTAGCTTTGGGTTTCAAATGGACCGAGAGCATCCAGGCTGCGATACATCTGGTGAAAATAGCTGAGGTTACCATTTCATTCCATGAAACCTGTGGAGGTGAAAAGCAGTATTTTTCTCCCAGTTTATGTAACTGATTTTCCTCATTTCCCCTTAAGTGAAACACACTATTTCATGCAATTGTTTTAGAAGGCTGTGAAACGTTTCCTTTAACTTAGCTGAGTTAAAGGGGTGAAAAAGTGATAAATCCTTAGACTAAGAAGGAACTAAACAGACACTGTGTTCCTCTAATAAATTTTCAGATAAACCACCCACTGTGGGTTGTGATAGAGTTTTCCTTTAATGGGAAGGCAAATGCAACTGCAGCAGGATGTCACATTTACACCCACAATTAATCAGTCCTCACTAGCAAATGTTCATTTCCAGGGTCCTCTGGAGTAGTGCGTTTCAAACCAGGATGCAGCAAGGCTTTGGATGCTGGAGGGGCAGCATCACATGCTGCCTTGAGGCGTTGTTGTTCTGCACTGGGTGGAAATTGTTCTAAAACAAACTTGTGACTTTTGTTATCACTCTGGGAATGTGAAGCCAACACGTTTAAGGAAGTTGCTTGCATATGGAATACACCAGATCAGCAGGTAATCCCAGGCACGCACCAGAAACATGGACATGGAGCCTCTCACGTTGTCCCTGCTGATCCGTGCCCATCTCAACCTGTGCAGCCTTTATCAGTGTGCTTTCATGGGAAAAATACTGACTCCTCCTCATCCCCTTCCCTCTGGAAGGATCACTTCTGCTCTGGACCTCCAAAACACTGACCCTAAAGGGCATCTATGCGCTCGTGGTTTTGCTTGCGTGTTTTTGTTAAAGTCATGTTCTCCTTATGAAGAAAACAAATGCAGGAGATGACACTTCCAGTTACGGAAAACTGCTCCCTCTGTAACTTCAGAGTAACCATTAAAACTGCTGATGTTGAGCCCTGTTACCGGCCTCACCTTCTCCTCTACCAGCCCTTTGTCCAGGGCTCTTTGCTACAAGATTTTTTCTACCACTAGAGTAAAACTGCCTGTGCTGGTGCTGCCCTTGTGCATGCAGCCCTCTGCTCATTGCCATGAACTTTCCACCACCATCAGCCCCAGGCTGGTCCCAGCAGAAAGGATGAGAGCCCTGGGTGGCATCTTCTTGGGTCGAGCAACGCGATGGTGTTGGGATGGGGTCCATGGCTCTGTTGTCCCTCCAAACACCTCAACAGGAACCATGTGCTCTCTCACAGACTGATTTTTAGGTAGGTGGAATCTGAAGATTTGCAAGTGTTTCAACACGTGTCCCTCTTGAATTATTCAGTGTACTTTACCTGCTCCTGGAGTTAGTTAAAACGGAGGGCAGTCGATAGCAAGCTCTCACATTTACTGTAGGGAGGAGACAGGGAGCTGTAGCAGAGGGAGTGCTACACCACCCGCCCTCCCCACCCCTCCTGCACCACAAGCTGCCACCCCATAGCTGCTGTGCTCCCTTGGCAGTGGAATCATAGAACGGTTTGTGTTGGAAGGGGCCTTAATGCCCATCCAGTCCCAACCCCTGCCACGGGCAGGGACACCTTCCACTAGAGCAGGTTGCTCCAAGCCCCTGTGTCCAACCTGGCCTTGAACACTGCCAGGGATGGGGCAGCCACAGCTTCTCAGGACTGACCAGCAGCAGCACAGCACCAATCTTAATGATTTTGCCTTAATTTAAGGAGACCAGTGTGTGTGTGCACAGCACTGTGGGCTGACCTGTCCCAAGCTACATTGAAGCTGCAGTGCCTGATTTCAGATGACCTAGGGAACCACCCAAACCGAGAGCTGTTTACCTCCCAAGTGGCCTCATACTCTTTTCTCCCTGTTCTCTGCTACAGTTGAATGAGGCTATTTCCAGTGTCAGATGCACATCCCTGTGTACCAAATAAAACCCAGACTAAGCACAACTCTTGTCCTCTTGAAGTCAATGGGGAGCTTGAGATTGGGATCAGAATTTTGCCTATGATCTGAAGTACAGGTCTGAGCTAAAGCCCTTTGGAGTCAAGAGGAGTCTCTCCCCTGGCTCCAGCAGTGTTAGGTCCCAGAAAGCTCTTAACAGTAGCCCAACTTAAATGCATGATCTCATGTAAGAGTATATTAATCCAGACATAGATCCATGCCCCACTCCTGCTCCTGCGAAATGTTATGAAGAGCAAATTATGTACCAAGCTGCACAATCCTGACTCTATCATTTGTCTGAATACAGCAAAGACAGCGGTAACTCTGACACTGTACCACACCGAAACCCTCTGCTCCTGCTGACTGGTTTCGTCCCCAGTCAAACATCAATTAAAGTCACATTTTCCCTTTGTGAATCAAGCTAATGACAATACCACAGGCTTTACTATTACCCAACAACTCAGCTAGTCACTATCTCCTACATGTGAGATACAGTCAGAAATACTTACGCACGAAGGAGAAATGATGGTGTCATCCCCTGTTCACACAGTACTTCTGGGGACTACTTCTCCCAGTAACGGGCACGTGTAATTGCCATCACTGTCCCTGCACAGTGTTTGCACTGAGTGGGAAAGGACCCCTCCCCTGGAAAAAGGAGCAAGAACATAATCACACACTGACCCCACTTCACTCTGAGAAAGTGAACATATTACCATGGTTGAGCTGAGCATATTTGTAATGAATGAATACTGTTGAATTCTTGTGAAGCTCACGACATCTTGCAGGGAGGGTGCTCCAACAGCAGTGTTTGGAGCTGGCATGCCAAGAAAATACCTCCGTGCCTGAAGAAAAGGGACGCTGCACGGCTGAGCTGGTGACACTTCTAATCACACAGGCTGCACCAGGGGCTTCAGCAACCTGGTGTTTTCATTCTGCTTTGCCCAACATCTCCAGGTTCATGTTCAGTGTCATGGTCTAACCTCAGCCAGCAACTGAGCCCCACGCAGCTGCTCACTCTCTCTGCTGGTGGCATGGGAAAGAGAATCAGAAGGGTAGAAGTGAGAAAACTCGTGGGTTGACATAATCGTAGAGTCACAGACTGGTTTGGATTGGAAGGGATCCTAAAGCTCCTCCAGTTCCAATCCCTGCCACAAGCAGGGACACCTTCCACTAGAGCAGCTAAAGCAAAAGCTGTGCACAGGGAATTCATTCACCACTTCTCATCAGCCATCTCCAGGAAAGCTGGGCTCCATCGCAAGTAACGGTGACCTGAGAAGACAAACACTTTCTTCTTTACCCAGTTTTATATGCTGAGCAGGACAGCCTATGGTCTGGAATGTCCCTTGGGTCAGCTGTCCTGGCTGTGTCCCGTCCCAGCTCCTTGTGCAGCTCCAGCCTACCCGCTGGTGGGTGGTGTGAGGAGTAGACTCTGTGTCTCGACTCTTTGTAAACGGGGCTCAGCAATAACGAAAACATCTCTGCATTATTAACACTGTTTCCAGCACAAATCCAAAATATAGCCCCATACCAGCTACTGTGAAGAAAACTAACTCCACCCCAGCCCAAACCAGCACATACAGAAATTGCCTAACCTGACCTAAAAACGAGTTACATTCTGGTACGTCTAATATTTGCACATATGGGGACGTTGCAATTAGATTACTTGATTTGTAAAGATGTTTAAGCGAGAAGGTCTGGATTAAAGTTCAGGGTCAAGTGCTCTGCACTGGCTAGAGAGGATCTGAATGAACAGCAATTAAAAGAGTCTGATTCATATGGGGCACTACTGGACTTCAAAACAACAACTGTGTGCTGGAAACTCTGCTGGGAAGGATTCTTTCTATTTTAGTACTACTAAACTGAGGCTTTCAGCACAGATGCTTCGCACTGAACAGTCACCGAAGTCACAGCCTTTAAGAAAAGGCATTTTGGGGAAAGGCAACATCCTCACCTGGTTTCAGGGCTGGGTACAGGCTGACAGTGGAAGTCTTTTACCCTGAGAGCAGCGGGCCAGCTTGCTCAGGGTAGAAACTTGGACCCTTAAAAGGAGGATTTCTGGATGAGAGGCAGGAACAGAACAGCTGCCTTTGTCTGCAGCTCCATAGCCCCGAGGAGATGTCACAGGAGCAGAGCTGCTGCTCTCCTTATAAGAAACGTGGGTGGGAAGGAGACGGCCTCCAGATGGGAAAAGGGACTTTCCTAATGAAACAGCCTGAGAACCACCAGGTTAGAACAAATCCGTCTGGAATGACAGCAGAGACATGTCACAGGCAAACTGCCTTGCCTTGGGATCAAACCCATCCATCACAGAAAGCTTTATCACAAAACGGATGGGCCTCAGAGACCTTCCTTCTGAGCAGGCAGCGATGGGATGGATCACTGTTTGCACGTTGTTTACATCTTTGCTTTAACATCATCTGTGGGAGGAAGTGCTCCACTGACAAAAAGACTTGATAGTTGCATTGTTTGCGTGCAGCAATATTTAGACATAGCAAACCCACCAGTATTTGTAAGAAGTCTGGCCCATTATGATATCAGTAGGAAAAAGAGATGGACTCTCCATCCGCTGAGCTTGCGAGGGAGATAAAGGCTCCCAGTAAATCTCATCTGGAGAAGTGTTGTTTTCAGGCACAGACAGTGTTTCAGTTCCTGTCCCATGCCAGAGCTCGGAGCTGTACTTGTAACAGGGAATGAGAATCTCAGTCCGAAGCCAGAGGCACATGTCATTTGAACAGGCTCTTTGCTCTCTTTCACCAGCTCTCAACGTGTGCCCCAGCACACAGTAAGCAGCTCTGCTGCACGTCCCTCTAAACCAGCCAGCTTGGTCACTAACCCTCCAATCTGACCAAAGGCTTAGTAGGTGAGGACCTGGTCCATAACAAAGCCCATATCTGCCTGAGTGCAGTTATCTTACTTCCCATGGGAAGGAGGGAGGACGTGGCTGAACACCACACTACTTCCAGCTCCAAACTCCACTGCTGCCTGTATTTCTCCAAGGAAAAGGGATGCACATTCCCTGAGCACCTGGCTGGATCCTCAAACAACAGCAGAAATAGGTACAAAGAGATGAAACCCAGCCCTAGCCAGCCTGCAAGCTTACAAATGCTCCCACCCACAAGATCCCGCAGCTCCTCTCCCATTCATCCTGTAACCAAACCAGGAGCTTGGCACAGCACGTGGAAAAGGAGCTGCTGTTGTACAGAGAGGAATGGCTGCATCCATGGGAGATGAACGCCTCTCCTTTTTGGGATAGCATAGTCCTTCCCTGGTCAGGGGGTCCCTGCAGGCTCCGGAAAGAGGCAGAGAGGAAGGTGAAGGTGACTTTTCTCAGATCTTAATCCACCTAGAACTTAAACTCTTGGTAGCAGGATGTCTTTTCTATCATCTGCAGTATCTAATACACCAGGGTGCTCCTCCAGACGCAGGCTCAAGCCACTATCACAACAGCAGTAAGACTTTCCCCCGTTAAATGCCGCACACTGGCACATTGTTCCACCAGAGCTGCACAGTGCTGACCCTGTCTGGGCCCTCAGACATCACCAGCAGCACCGTCTGGCACATCCCTACCAGCAAAGAAGACCAGAGGAATAACAAAACCCATCTAATTGCCATGTTGGAGCAGAGCACTGGCTGAGCTAATCCCCATTCTCTCCCCGGAGCAGCCAGGGCTGGGCAGGGAAGCAGAGGGCAAAGCCCTGGACAGTCGTGAATCATCCGGTTTAGAAGGAAGCGTTTTCCTAAATACCACCAGGTCAACGACCACGCTTAATGTTGATATCAAGAATTAATTGGGACCTCTGGAGATCGCTGTGCCAGCGCCGGCAGCCTGAGGGCCACCCGCGCCCCTGGGACGAGGGGGATCTGGGGAACAGGCATTGCAGTAACAAGTCGCTGCCTCTCTTACACAACCCCCCCTCGGATTTCACAGTCCCCAGCAACTCCTTTCACCTGAACTCTCGCTTCATCAACTTGTAATGATTTTAGCTTGA
>NW_009932483.1:12721-13057 GCF_000696875.1 Nestor notabilis
CCCGGCCCGCGGGGCCCCCCTGCTGCCACACACCAGCACTGCAGCCCGGCCTCCGCTCACACCGCTTGGTTCACATGGCACAAAGACCAGAGCGGCTTCGATCAAGAGCAGGCTCCCCGCAAAGGATCATCTTTTCCAGATATTGAAATAACATCGTTATAGAAATGACCCGGGAAATTTGCAATCTGTCACTCACGGGGGCAGAGAGGCCCAAGCAAACCCTGCCCGGGGACAGTACCAGATGCATCGCTATCCCCCATTGCATTGTCCTCACCAGACTTGGAAGTAACCCGCGCCTTACCATCTATTTCATAGAATCCCAGCCTGGTTTGGGTT
>NW_009932484.1:0-29588 GCF_000696875.1 Nestor notabilis
AGGGAGCGTTATTTGCGGGGGGTGGTATCGGCCATTCCTTCATTGTGCGAGTCGAGATGTGGAGCTGCGAGCTTTGTTCTCGGCTTTGCAGGGTCGTCGTTGTTCACCCGCTGGTTTTGTGAGGGTTTTTTTGGGCTGGGTTTTTTTTTTTTTTTCAAGCGGGCTGGGGGTTAGGTATAAGGTGACCCAACGTCTGGCTTGCAGCTGAGATAGCCTCTTTCAGTAGTTGTTGCTTGAGGGTCTGATTCTGGGTGCTTGCATGTTCTTGAGGTCGCCGTACCGGTGCATGAGATTGTAGGTGTCTCCCTAGCTGTAACTTTGTAGATGGAGAGCCGTAATTCAAGCAGAAGAGCAGCATGTATCTTACCGGTTAGGTATAAGGTGACCCAACGTCTGGCTTGCAGCTGAGATAGCCTCTTTCAGTAGTTGTTGCTTGAGGGTCTGATTCTGGGTGCTTGCATGTTCTTGAGGTCGCCGTACCGGTGCATGAGATTGTAGGTGTCTCCCTAGCTGTAACTTTGTAGATGGAGAGCCGTAATTCAAGCAGAAGAGCAGCATGTATCTTACCCTGCCTTACCGTATGACCTTGGCTGGATGCGAGGTTAAACCAAGATTTAAATGCGAGCTAGGGCTTCTGTGAAGACTTTCCAGCTTCTTGTAAGGCGGTAGATGTAATTCCTAGAGGAAAAACAGAGAAAAGGCTTACATACATCTTTCAGATACATTTTAGTCTTGATCAGGATGATCTAATGTGTTATTAATTCTCAATGGGCTTACCTGGTTCCCTTTTATTTTAACGGTTGCATGTATACAGTTAGTGTTCTTTACAAAGAAAATAGTACTTATTTTTCCCCCACCATTGGTTGGAAGCAGCATTTGCAGCAAGCCGCCATGTTTCCAGTGTGTGCTATTTTTGTCCAGCCTGTGCTCTCACAGCCAGGAGTGACAGCGTTAGGAAATGTGGACACCACTGTCGAGCTCTGGAAGCTAATGCTTCCACGTGCTGTATGTTGGATTGGTTTTAGCTACCAAGACTTCCTAGATTGGTTTTGTAATGGGAGGATAGTGCAGAAGTTAACAGACAAAAACTGCGTTTGAAACCTTTTCTGAAATCTTCCCTTTGACTAAGTTTTCACTTCTATTCCCTCTCTGTAAAGAATAAGCATAATGACTTTGCTAAATAGATAGTTCTTCAGTACTCCTGTGGTGCTGGTGGTAGCGTGTTCACGTCCTGTGAAGTGGACTCACCTTTTCCTGGGGTGGTGCAGTCACTATGCTTCATGTTGTGAAGTTGTGGATGGAATATATAGCTAAACTGAAGGCTAGGTGTAAGTATTTGCATGCTTAAGGTCTTATATCCTAATAGTCACAGGGCATCTTTAGGATGAAGATCTCAACTTTTTTTGATAGCTTCACATGTTCCAGGGACTGGTTTGCACAAAAGTCAGTGTTAAAGCATGCTGTAAAGTGTAATTATACAAAATCTGTTAGAAAAAATAATCAAATCAACATTGGAAACTTTTTCAAATTTATTTTTAAATGTAAATCTTCTTTTAAAATTTTACTTTGAAAATCTTCTATACATCCGATGCTACATGGCGATCTCCAGTTCTTGACTAGTGTGAATTGGGCAACTACCTTTTTTGCTAAGTTGTATGCTTTTAAGTGTAAACTCCTTCAGTTGAAGGCTAGAAAACATAATTAAAGTTAAGGTAGATGACCTGGTGGACAAGATTTGCTTTGTGTGGAAAACAAGTGTAAACATCAGGATCTTCTGTAGGGATTCTTTGCATTTGCACTCTAAGAAACAACAAAAGCATAATAAAACTTGCTTGTACTGTGATTTTAAGACCACTGCTCTGTTTGTCTTGCTGCTTGCACAACAGCATCAGAGTTCAATGCAACTGATGATAGAAGTTTGAACATCTTGATTTTGAACATGAAATCTTTCTGCACCTGATGAAACAGCAAGCTCTGTTGGCTCAGGAAGATACTGTTTTCTTTTTCGCCTTGAAATTTGTAAGGTGAACATATTCAGAAGAACACTTTCTAATGAGAAAGCAACAATGATGTTACTGTAAGCACGTATTGATATTTCTGTTCATAACAGTTGAGAGAGCACTCATAAGGTTAGCGTAAATGGCCTTTGAGTTAGAAAACATTTGAATTTATTATTCCAGTTTTTAATATTAGAACCTGGGCCTTTTTGTCTGACTAATGTGATGAATGAAGAATCAAGATGGAGGAGGGCTCTAGCAGGGTGGTGCTGGTTGTGCTGCTGGCCTTAGTCTGCTGTGCTTGAAACAAACCAAAGGTGAAAGTGATAGTTTTGTCTAGAAGACTGGATAATTTTTTTACAGGTTATGCTATAAAATCTCTGGAGTTTAAGTAATTATTAATTTCTTGGTGAAACTCCTCATAGACAGTCTTCAGCTACCTCACTGAGTAATAAAAAGAAGTCTGATTTTACAGTAGCTGAAAAGAATCCCTAAACCTTTGCAGGCAGTGAATGTTACACTGGTGTGAGGTCTTAGTTTTGCTATATTAAGTCTGGACCTCTTCCAGAAAGACATAGTTGGTGGAGTACTGATTTCAGAGCTAGAAGATGGTGAGCTGTCAGTTAAGTACAAATAATCTGCTATGAACTTGGTTCCTTGCTGAGGCAAATGTGAAATGCAGCATTCTAAAATGCTGGTGGCCATCTTCCATTTCTTCTGCATTGCCGTCTACTTTTTTCTGTTTCACTTACGACTGCCATTAGGCTGACTTTCTGTTTTGTTTTGAAGTTTCACACAATGTAACAATGCCAGGATGCATCAGTCTTAAGTTCTGGATCAGTATTAAGTGCTGGGATCCAGTCAATACATGAAGGCTGAGAGTCTTCTGTGGCTAGAATGAGTAGAGGTGAGAGGCGACTCTCTTTACAGGTATCTGTTGCAGGTCCAGGTTGCTTGGCATGCAGAAAATATTTTGTTAAATCTTAATCCTGGTAATTTTAATCCAAGTGGGAGTGATACTGAATTTCACTGTAATGCCTGTGAAGCTAGGTATTGTTATCTGCCTCTTCTGACTGCTTATGAGTAACTTTTGCTTTTTACTTTAAGAAGCTGCAGTGGAGCCAAGTGGAAAAATTGCAGACCTAAGAGGGAAGAAGACTGGACCTGCTGCCAACTTCATCGAGTTGTTGGAGCAGCTCTTGGATGTCAAAACAAAACCTGTTCTAATGGCAAAATCATAGGGTCTAAGTAGCTATTTTATCATGAAGGAGTCTGGAGAGCAGTACAGGCATAAAGCTGACTTAGTTTTCATTAAGAAATTGAGTAAGCAAACCATTGAGACTAGCACTAATCCTGTCACCCTTTAGGCTTAAATTTGCATGGTTAAAATGTAATTTTACAGAAAAAAACATTGCTTTTAATTGTAGGGTAAATGAGGTTGGAATAGGTCCAGTTAGAAATGAGCAAGTCCTTCACCCAGGGGTAGGAAAAAGCCTGGTTAGGAGAATCTGATATAAATTGACTATTTTAAAAAGTGTGGGAATGTTTCTTTTGATTCTCAAGGCTTTGAGTTTTGAGACAACTCTGATTCTCAAGACGAGTTAATTTTGGACTTTTATTAAATCACAAGGACTGTTGTGGTTTTTTTTTCTGTAATGCTGAGTGCATCTTAGCATCTTTCTGTGATGATGCTAAGTGTTACTAGGCTCAAGGCAGATCATCTTATCTTAGTGTTCCACCAGGTCTCTCTACAGCAGCCTTGCCTAGTTTTTTGCAGTGGCAAGATTATTTCCTGCTTTTCTCTATCGAGCTGAAGCAGGGTATGAGCAGCTCAAGTGACTGTATGGTGAGATCTACTGTAGGTGAGGTTGTCTCATGATAAATCCCCAAGTACTGATTGAGCTTCAGGTTGTGCTTCTGAGACTGTGCACAAGTCTGGTTTATGTCATGAGTCCTGCTACAGGGGGAATTTAGCAAAGGAGTTGTCCATCCAGGACTCTCTTCTTCCTTTTGAACATCTAGAAGTACCAGAGATGAAGATGTCTAATTTGATGCTTTGGTGGGTTTTCTGTTTGTTTGTTAGGCAATAAACCTAAAGTAATAGAACTTAAATTTGTTTAGTTCTAGAGCTTCCACCTTGCTTACTCTGTATTGCTTTTGTGTAGTGAGTGGGAAATTCTGGTGACTTGTTGAAAGATGCAAAGCTGTATTGAGACATCTGAGAACAGAAGAAAATATTTCACTTCCCCATCATAGATCTATAGCGAATTGAAACAAAAAATAATAGACTGCATGTGAAATAAGGTATGTTAATCTGTAACATAAGAAAGAACTTAAATATCTATCTATTAAGTTTGAGTATTTCTTTTCCTGTCACACAGTACAGCAGAACTTTCCAGAAAGTAGTGCTGAATACCTTAGCTGTACTCTGAAGGGAAACTCCAGATATTTGGCTACTGAAAGGTGACCCTTGCAGGGTCATGGGCATATGGCAGCTGTTACAAACATTAATGTACAGTAAAATCTGTTTCTTGCTGCTAATTCTAAGCAAGGACTGAAATGCTTCTGCAGAAGTGCTACCCTCCTCCTCTTTGTATTGCTTAGTGGATGTGATGGTTGTGTGATATGAAGTAGAAAATCGGAAGATAAGGAAGAAGAAACCCAAGCCCACACCAAAATAGGCCCAGCAGTTGGGGAAGGCAGTGTTTTGAAGGGAGAATCTAAGAGTAACAACTTGGTGAGAAACTCCTCTGATACCACTTACTTCTAATAACAAATTCTTAAGATTATTCTAGGTTAGATTCTTTTCTCTCCCCTTTTAAACAGGACTTAATATGCTGTTTGTCTTTGGACCTTTATGCTCCTAACCACAGGAGTAATATCTAGTATCTTTTTCCTTCCCAATTCTTTATTGTACAGGTATAGGACCTGGTCTCATCTCCCTTAACTTAGACTTTAGGTGGTCATGTTTGTATTTTGTTTCTCTGGGGTATTTTTGTGTAATACTCTAGAAATCGTATTTCTCAGAAGTGGTCACTGTTTTTCCAAATTCTGAATAGTAGCAGCAGAAATCTTCAGTTTGTCTCTTTCTTGGCACAGCTGAACAATAGAAGCAGCACTGAATTTTATCTACAAACTGTCAGACTCCATCGTATGCATCAACTTGTGGATCACACTTAGGTTTGTTAGCAAAAACACGGGCTGAGTTCTACAGTGACAGCTCTTCTGCCGCAATTCCTGGTTTGTTTATTTGTATTCTTATGGTGTGCGTTGTTGCTGAGTAAGGCTTCCCATCTGCCACTGGCAAGCAGAGGGGTTTTCAGTACTAGCATGGGCAGTATTAAATATGCAATTCTGAATTATTTTTTTAATCTTGTAATGAAAATGTTTTTCTTGCACTTAAATTTGGATTGATTTCTTGGATACTTTGATTGGAAAATTAAGCTTCTAATTTGATTTTCCTTACCCATATGTTTGTGTAACTTCTGGCTTTTCTTGTTGCTCATCAGTTTGTCTCAAAGAGCTTTAGAAAGGGGTTCAGGTATGCCTTTCTGCAGATATGTCTGCATCATTGGGATAACTAAGCACAAAGAAAGCTGTTTGCCCAAGGATGCACATTCTGGTTGCTGTGTAATTTGTTTAGGATCCACCTCTTTGTAACACCTCAAGTACCCTATGAACCAAGGCACTGCTTGTCTTTGTTGGTTTTGTGGTTACCATACAGTAGACACTAGTTACTATAGTGAATGGAGAATTGCCTATATTCCAGGAGATACTTGTCCCATCTGATCTTCAAATATTTCATTATTCATTGGATAAGTTATCCCATCACTTAGTTTTCAGGCTTTAGCTTCCAAACATCTTGGCTTCTGTGAAAGAGTGCTGCCTTTAAGATAACTTCTTTCAGACAGAATACTTTGCTTCTGAATCTGTCAAAGTACAAATAAGTTTAACTGGTTGCAGGCAGGCAACTGACTGTAATGGCTTCTGTGTAAAACACAGGTTATATTGCTGTGACACTGCAGAGACATTGTCTATTTCTGCATCCTCAGGGAGGCAAGGAGACCCTATTTTTTTGAAGGAGATTAGTGTTTGAGGCTTGGGTTGCCTGCTTATTTGGGGTGCTTTTTCAGGTCTTCGTCATTTAGGCTTGGCTCAACAACTGGTGGGGTTTTTCTTTTTTCTGTTCCCCTTATATAGTTAAGGCTGTATTAAAATGAGAAGGGTGTTTCACATCTCAGTCTGTCTGCTATCTTGTAATGTTCCTTTTCAAGGAAATGCATATTTAAAACATTACTCTTGCATTACTCTTCCTACTGGAGAGTAAGCTGGTGTAATGATACAAATCCCCAGTTGTAACAGGTGCTGGAATATGCCTAGTGATGCAGGTTTAGCTTGTTTGTGTTTCATTGTTCACACTCTAATGTTGTATATCACAGTTCACACACAGGTACCAGCTTCTCTTGTGGTGATTTATTTTGCTTAGCAGCACTAGCAGATGCTTGACATGTAAAATGCATGGACAGTTGGAGTTAACTGGAATTGTTTTTCTTATTTCACTTCTAATCTTTATCATGCTGCTGGAGCCATATTAGGAGTTTTCTTCAGGACTTTATTTGTACTGGCTATTTTTCTCTTGTCCAAAGCAGCAGTAGTAGCTGCTGCTAGTGTTGGTTACTCTGTATGGATACGTGGGTTGTGGCTTGAACATGCTCACCTGTTGCTAAGCAACTTGGAGAAATCCCAAATGACACTTAATTACATGATCCTATTAACTATTGACTGGACCTTTAATGTCTACCAAAATTGCTGTTTGCCAGCTTTGTAATGTGATGTGTTTAGATACAGACACCTCTCTTCCATGTGAGCTTCTCTGGTTGCTTCTTAAGTTTTCAAAAAGCCTTTTTGTGTTAAGGAATTCATTGATATCAAAATGAGGGAGTAGTGTTGTGTGAAAATTTTGACACTCTGGTTTAGGGGGAAAAATATCTTCCTGGTAACACATCAGTGGTGCTTTCAGAGTTGCTTTGCTATAGTAAGAAATGAAAGATCTGAACTGTATTTCATAGAACCTGATTAGTTTGTTGGATATGGTGTTACAACTCTATGAGAATATCTTAGTTAAACCTATAAAAGGATGGGGGGACACACATACAGTCAATCTGGGTGCTCTGTAAGCTCTACCAATTGGTATACATAGGCAGGAGTGTAGTATCAAATGAGTCCCCTTATAGCACAGGAATGGCCAAAAGGAAATCATGTGAAGTGCCATAGGGTTATTCTGTGTATTTGCTGTGTAACATTCCACAGATCAAATAATTATCATATATTGCAGTAACTTTGGGGTTTTGAGACTCTTTCTTGGTATTGAAATGCAAGTAAAAAAATCTGGAAATTAAGATGGCAGAGAGCAAAGACATAAGGATAATGTTGGAAACTATGGCCTGTTTAGAATATTCTTCAGTGTAAATTTTAACTTTGTCTTTCTGCTAGTACTAAGAATTTTCTTGATAGAAGTTGTCTAAAATTGCCACACTTAAGGAAGTGAATTTTGGGATTTTCTGACCTGTTCTATTTCAATGGGATCTGGTCCTCTGGCTTGTTAAATCAGGTGATGTGGGTTCTGCAGTCACGAGTTGTTCTGGGTGCCTGAATGTGGTGTGATGTAGAGAGCTTTTTGTTGTGTAGGAAGCCTGGTAAAAACAAGATTCAGTCTAAATGCCTTGTCTGTTTCAAAAATGACTTGAGACAGCACTGGTTAGTTCACTTTCCCTATGTAGCAGTTTGGTGATAAAATACTAACCAATGCTGGCTGTTAGATGTTCTGTGAGTATTCTTTTTCTGAATCCTATGATCCTAAATCTGGATTTGCTAATAGAGAATTTACATAAATGGCTCTAATTTACATAACCAGACTAGAAATTCAGTGCCCAGCACTGATATTTCTGCCAAGTAGGAGCATTGTAACAGATGGTGGAATTTTCCACCAGCCAGGTGATAACCACTGTAAAGGAGGTATTTGTCTTCCCTTAAATCTCTTGGCTTAAAGGGCTCAGTTATGTTACAGAATTACTCTAGTGTATTTGTTATAATTTGATTTATCCAATTTGTTTTACATATATGAAGTAATATAAATGCATGTTTATGAATAAATCTTAAAATAATCTGATTTTCAGTGTTTCCTGTCAATTTTCACCCTTTCGTCATTACCTCAAATGACATGAAAATGTGTCGATAAGCTTCTGTCAGGAGCAATGCAGTGGCAGCTCAAGCATTTGGTACTATTATGCTCTGTGCAGTAGAAATGCAGTATAAAATATTCGCAGTTATTCTTGGGTCAAGGAGTTGTGGAGTAATAATTTGCTGCTGAGTGGTAGGAAGCAAATATTCTCTCTGGAGATGCTTGGCTGCTATCATTCAGGTTGTGCTGGCTGGAGAACAGGAACAGATGGCAACTGACAGTGTAGCAGCAGGAGTAAAAACAGATTGTTGTCCTCTTGATTAGGTCACATAAAGGTTTTTCCCCATCTCTTTTCAGATCTGCTGAATGAAAACTAGACACTTTGCTACTCCTCCTTCCTTGTTAAGAGTGAGTTCTGATAAATTTGTCACACTTATCAGTAGAGAAGTCCTTTGATTATTTTTTTAGCATGTAAATATGACAGACATAAGCAGCACCAGACACTTCACTTTTAATGTCTTCAGTACAGCCTTGGGAAACCTCAAAACAGCATTGAAGATGATGTGCTAGTGGAGTAATCAGGTGAGGACTCTTTCACTGAAAGGAAATGTGAAAGAGCTTTTGGTGAATGAGCTGCTGAGCTTTAAGTGCTTCAGGTAACGGCTTACCATTATGTGAGGATGTCAAGCTTTGTACATTCATAATCTAAAAGCAGTTGACAGTAATTCTCAAAATAGCTTGATGCAGCAGTTAACAGAATTGAGTGGAAAACTTGCCTATTGACATCTATAAGAATAAGCTTGAATTGCAGGGGAAACTAGAAATGAAATGTACCCCCTGCACCTTCTTCGCTCCCTCCTTCCCATCCCTCAGAAAAACCCCAAACAAGCAGAAAAGAGTGAACAAGCAAATACATATGCTCTTCTGTGCAGGGCTCTTGTTGTACTCTGAACGGTGGTCTTGGGGAATATGGTAGGTCTGCTTTTCTAACTGTAAACTCAAAGCACAGAGGCAAGTCTTTAGCTGTTGTGGAGCAATTAAGTCTGACAGTGTCAGTTAAGTTGACTGGATCTAAACATACAGGTCTTGCCTGTCTGCTGTTTCTGCTCCTGCTGCTTTAGGGTCATCCTGCCCCTTGTAATGATTGAGCTTCACAAGTGCGTGACAGGAAACAAAGTGAAATGAGGAAGTTGGCAGTGGTACCCACAACTTGCCATTACTTTGCCTGTGGTGTATTTTCTTACCATCTGATAATATTTTGTGGGGGATCTAATTTAACATGCACTAGAAAGCAAACAAGTTCATATCCTTGAGGTTTTTGTTCCTTCAGACTGTGCTTGTTCTTGGAAATATGTATCTGTAATACATTATGCTTACAATTCCAGAGGCTTCTTTTTTGAACCTTAAGCTGCATACCTCCCAGGGTAGAAATTTGTGTACTGTATCTCCAGCTAAGCTGGATGCAGTGCATGCTGACCATTGCTGGGAGTTTGGGTGTGATCACATCCTCAAATATGTTCTGCCAGTATGGTTAAACATTGTCTTGTGATTACAGTATGGTGGGTGTGAGACCACAGTTTGAGATGTAAGGAATTTGCCAAGTTTATTCGAACTTGGCTTTGTCCAGAAGACTAGTTTCCATGTAATCTTTTTTTGTATGTTCTCTTTGGGGTTTGAAGCTTCTGCTCTGCATTCCTTGTACATCCAGCAGCGTGGTTGTAGCTTTCTTTGCAGGCCTATATATGGTGTGCATTTGAAACTGTCACTGTAATAACACTAACCCAGTAGGTCACCTCTGTCTTTTGAAGCTATAGTCTGTTGTCAGTTCTTAGCATTTAAAGGACTACTCTGAAATTCAGCAAGTGTAATGAAAGTGTCAAGCAAGAGCCTTGGATGAACTGGGATGAGGCTTAGTACAAGGGAGAGACAGGCTGTTTTCCTTTCCCTCTTACTTTGTTTAGATGATAGTTGTGGGCAACTCTGTTTACCCAGATACAGGATGTTGTTATGTAGAGTAATGAGAAAGCTTGTCCCAACATAACTGCCTAGGCATGAATCCACTTAGTTGGGCTTTTTTTTTTTTTTTTTTTTTTTCCTGTTGATGCTGCCACTTCTTGGAGTTATTTATATTTGTGCAGTCTTAGATATGAAAGGAGATCAGTAAATGATGACTCCTGAATTGTTTTGCAGAGTATGTAGTGTACTGGATTTGATTTGCACACAACACCTCAAGTATGTGCATTATGACTTTGCATGCCATGTGTTTGGGAAGAAGGGATTTGGGGTCAGTAATGGGGAGAAAGTTCTTCCATCTGCTACATGTGGCCTTTTAATGCCCTTTTGGTTAAAGTCTGCTTGACTTAGTGCAGAGAGCACTTTCTTAGCTCCTTGCTGTCAGCACTACAGGGCCTGAATAAGTTGCAGGAAAAGTTAGTTCTTGTGTATTATCTGTGATACGTCAACAGCAGAACTAAGCACCTGTTCTGCTACCTTTTGGTATAATTGAGTATGAAGCAGAAAATCTACTTTTGTTTCTGTATTAGGTAGCAACAGCATGGTCTGATTTCAGTGTTTCATTACCAGTTTGAACCTATTTTGTGTGAGTTTAACCAGTGTGTATGAGTATTTGAAAGCAAGGAAACACAGGAGTGCAGTTTAGTTTTGACTGACCTGGACTGAAGATGCATGCATTGTGTAATCCACCTGCAAAGACTTCCCTTTTGTAACTTAGATCCATGGAAATTAGGTAGAAGGTAGCTAGATTGCTTTGTCTCTGGGCCTAGGTGGTGCTGTTCACTTGACTGATTACTTGATTTAAGTAAGAGGTGACTTGCTGAGTTTGGAAGCAAGGGAAGAGCAGCATGTATTTCTTTGTAGCATAGTAATTCTTATATAATCTGATAGTTCTCTACAGTGCTTGTCACTGTCAACCAAGGAGTGCTGCACTGCTGTAAAAATAGATTGGACTCATGCTGACCTTTTAAAAATACCCCTAATACACTAGCACAGGCTTTGCCTTAGAACATCTGACTTTTAATTCTGATTGTGAAGCCAAGTGAGGTAAGTAGAACTTGGATTGACTGTAAATGACTTAGCCACTTAACAAATCCTCTTGAAGAACCATACTTGCTTGCCACCTACTTTACTGAGGGTGTGTAGAATGATTAAATGCTGGCATGTTGGGGTAACCTCCCTCACCGATGTTGCTTCTCCCACTGCTGGTTTGGTACCCAGCAGTCCTCTCCTCAGCACTGAAGACTAATGACTCTGAAAACACATTGGTTAAATTGTTTACTGTGGTAAAACAGCTGATAGGTTTTGGTGTGTGCTTTCCACTATGATTATGTGGCTTACGCTATCACTGTGATCAGCAATGTGAAATGTTTGTGGTTTATGGAGCTTTTGATTCTTCCTCAGTTTTCAGTTGACCAAAGAAATGGTGATGGAGAAGCCAAGTCCCCTGCTGGTCGGGCGGGAGTTTGTGAGGCAGTAAAAAAAAATTCTGAACCAAGCACCTGACTATTTGCACAGGTAAAGCTCTATTTCACTTTGAGCTGGTTTTCTGTGTGAATGCCTTAGTTTGTATGTTAAAATTGGTGAATAAGCTTGTTACCATGTCTTGGCTTACTATCTGTGTTCTGGTTGTTAGTGGAATGATGCTAGGTATGTATTCTAAGCAAAAAAAAAAAAAAAAAAGAAGAAAAATATAAATCAAGAGCGTATTGCTTGCTACTTCTAATTGTGTGGCTGTATTTTAATAATTCAGATAGAAAATATGCTCAAGAGTGTATTATTCATAGTGCACTCTAATGTAGAGGTTCAGTGTTCTTACATAACAAAGCTTAGTGTTAAAATATTTCTTTCCAACAGGTTTTATGGGAAGAACTCTTCTTATGTCCATGGGGGCCTGGATTCCAATGGAAAACCAGCTGATGCAGTCTATGGGCAATCTGTAAGTACTTCTAGAAAACCTTGTTCTTTCCTTTTCTTTTTTTTTTTTTTTTTTTTTTTTTTTTGGCACCTTTGTGGTTAAGAAGAGACATGCGTCTGCCTGTGATTCGTACCCCTTTGTCCAAGTGCTTTCTGTCAAAAACAGGGAGAGAAAACTGCCTAACTGTAAACTGCATTAGTTACGCAAGATATACTTCCTTTATTGAAATTAATAATGTAAAATTGCTTGCAAAGTAGACTTGAAGAGCACGCTGCAAAGCTTTTTCTCTAGAGTTAGGGGGAGTATTCTGAAACAATACTTAATGTTTTTGCTTTCTTTGAAAGCTGCTCATTTAGCACAAGTGGCTTCTGCAGTTCAACCTGTATGCCATTCTTTCATAGGATATCCACAAGAAGGTGCTGTCATTAAACTTCAAGGATTGCCACACAAAGATTCGTCATGTGGATGCCCATGCTACTCTCAATGATGGTGTTGTAGTCCAGGTGATGGGAGAGCTCTCCAACAACATGCAGCCTGTGCGCAGATTCATGCAAACATTTGTACTTGCACCTGAGGTATGCTGTAGTTAGTGCTAGTGCTATTACAGTGCTTCTACTACCATGTCTAATACCACAACACCTTTCTGGTTCAGTGTTAGAATTCAGGGTTAGACTGGGAAGGTAACTTATTACAAAATTCAGCAGTAAAATTCTGCAGATTTCTTAGGAAATACACACCTCTGTATGGTCATATATTAACCTTGGATATCATGACTACAATTGTAAGTATCCTAACTTTTGGCTGCTAGGTATGTGCAATGCTTATTTTTCCTTAAGCATTTTTAAAGTTACTTTATCTTTGATTTGCCCTCCTAGCAACCTGTCCTCTTATTGAAAAGAACTAGTAGAAAGAGGAAGATGCTTCCCGTTGTTTGAAGAGACAGGTTCCAGACTTTCTTGTTGTATAAAGTGATGACTTAGCATTAGAGGTGGCTCTTTAGATAGACACTTTTTTTGAACAAAACGGATCACATAATTAAACATCATAAAAAAGGAGTATTGCAAGATCACTTTTCAGCTTGACTTGGAGCTAAGAATGGATTTAGGCCCCAGAAAGTTCTCACTCCAACCTTTTCCATGTTGTGAGCTATCAGAATTAAAAGCACTAGTACATTACTGCAGTTGATGTAATTAAACTGGTTCCTTCTTTGATTTGCTTCTAGGGTTCTGTTGCGAACAAGTTTTATGTCCACAATGATATCTTCCGCTATCAAGATGAGGTTTTTGGTGACTCTGACACTGAGCCTCCAGAGGGTAAGCAGAAGGAATTGTTGGATGGTTCTACTGGTATTTGTTTCTGGGTCTCTATCAGTATTCCCAGACCAGTGGAAATTTTCTTGCTGGAGAAGGCAGATCAGCATTAAGCTTCATGTTCTTCAAGGCTTTCTCCTTGCACTACAAGGAGTTGTGACATGCTGATGATTATTTTTCTGGCATATTTTGTTTCTATTAAAGGAACCGTAAGACTTACTTTGGCAGTCACAGTCAGATTTGTAGGCTATAAATCTGCTTCTCTGAAATGTTTGGAACATGTTGTTTGACTTTGGTCAAAACTGAGTAACTGAAATGACAGCAGAAATATGAGAAAATGTCTGTGTTCTGTGTCACATCCTAATAGTGCTTCCCCATGGCCTCTTTGGCTTTCACCTGCATGTTGTGGAAGATGCCCTGCATTTGAACCAAGTATTAAAGATGTGTGTGTCTCTTGGTTTTTCCCTTCTCTAACTTCATTTAGAATCAGAAGAAGAAGGGGAGGAACCTGAGGAAAGACAGCAGACACCTGAGGCTGTTCCTGATGATACTGGTGCTTATTATGAGCAGGCTGTCAGGTAATAATACCTTGTTATGAAATCAGGTGTTCTGTAAGCCAGACTGCTTGTAGAACAGGTCAAATGAATTTATTGCTACTTCTGATTTCCCTTTTTGACAGTCCAAATATTTCTGCTTATTGGGCAGCTGAAACCAAAGTGCTGTTAGGCTATTCCAGTAGATGTAGTGTTTTTGCCGCTCTAATATAACATGAGGAACTTGCATCCCTGCGTAGTGTGGCCTTATTTATACAGATTAGCTTTGTTCTTCCTCTTGAATGCAATGTGCCTGACTTCAGTACTAGACAAGCAGCATGTCTTACCACCCAGTAATAGTATCAATAGAATACCACCTCTTTTTTTCTGTTTTTTATGGTGCTGTGTAATAGCAATGACATTGAGGAACACCTGGAAGAGACTGCTGCAGAAGCAGAGCCTGAGGCAGAGCCGGAACCCGAACAGGAAGCTGAACCAGAGGTGCAGGAAGAAAAATCTGAGCCTGTATTAGAGGAGTCGGCTCAAGAAGAGACTGTGGAAAAAAGTCCTTCTCCAGCTCCTGCTGATCCAGCTCCTGCAGTGCAAGAGGACTCCAGGGTAATGACAGTGGGTGGCTTTTTTTCTTTAATGTTGTGGTTTCATCAGTATGTTTGTATCTCCTGTTGTCTTACAGAGCATGATCTATTTTCTGGCCAGAGGATAGATAATTTGCATTTAAATGCTCTGTGTTTCCCCCTTCCCTGCAATCCCAAATTGTTCTTAGGACCAGTTGCCTCCTTCACATTAGTTCCTATACACCAACACATAGTTAAAATTCTAGCTAGTAACTAGTTGGTTAGAATACCAGGAGCTAAGATAAGGCTTTGTGTGTTTGGTGGGTATGGGAACTGTAACAGCAGTGAGAGGCTCAGATTCTTTGTTTGTAAACAGAGCTGCTGAAAGTCTCAACAGACTGCAGCCAACATGCTGAATTGGGAAAAGGGGTGAAATGCAACTTTATTTCTACCTGGGGATTTTTGTCACCCTTCAGTGATAAAGGAGGCAAAAGTGGACAAATGAGTGAACAAGAAACCAATACTTTGATTACTATTGATGTGATACTTGTTCTTAGGGTCCTCTTTCAACTCCACATAGAACTTAGAAATAGGTGACACTAAGTCTTTTGAATTTAAATGATTTGAAGGAGGTTGTGGGGAAACTGCTAGTGGCTGGATCCCAGATTTCAAGGACAGGTTAAAATGAGTTACTGTCATTCTGCCTGTTAGCTGTACTATGAGGAGTAGATTTCAGAAGGATAAAAACATCTGGAGTTGAGTTACAATCTTCTCTTCTTTTAAGACTTTTTCCTGGGCATCAGTAACGAGTAAGAACCTTCCTCCCAGTGGAGCTGTTCCAGTATCAGGAATACCACCTCATGTTGTGAAAGTACCGGCCTCGCAGGTAGGAATCCAGCACTTGGAAAAGTAAAAGTGCTAAACTGGCTGATGGTAAACTGAGGTGGGGAAAAACATAGTGAAATCTACTTGCTTATGATTTGAATTAAAAATTCAGTGTTTCCTGATAGACTTCATACAAATGTTATTCCTTGGCTTTTGTGTTGAGAATGAGTTGTTTCTCATGGGGGTAAAACAGCGAATGTCCATGCAAGTGCTGAGTTTCTGCCATCTGAAATGATTGCACCCTCTTAACAAAAGAGGCAGCTTTTCCTTTCCTGCCTGTTACAACCTATTTGTGAATGAGGTTTTGTCACAAATCAGTTTGTAATACATTCTGTCCGTGTACCTGCCACTGCACTTAGGGCAAATATGATTTATTGTACATAACTATGAATGGTGTGACTTTGAAATTCTGTCTTAGTCAAATGGCATGCTTGCTGTTAGTGTGTAAACCAACATGCATTAACATGCGTTTTAGTCACAAGTGGAAAGAACTACGGTTTTTTCCTGTGTTTTCAGTTTATTTTATCAACAACTTGATAGTGAGCTGTTAAAAGCTGAACTTTACCATTGTTTGGTACAGCCCCGCCCTGAGGCAAAGCCTGAATCTCAGACCCCACCTCAGAGACCTCAGAGGGATCAGCGAGTGAGGGAGCAGCGAACAAGCATCCCACCACAGAGGGGTCCTAGACCAAGTAAGAGACACTACAAAGAATAAGCTGGGTTTTGCTATTTGATGGTTTGGGGGAAGCAGTATCATGATTAAAGCCTTTAAAATCTCATTAATTCTGCCAGTAAGCAAATGATTTTTACTACTTTTGTGGATATGGTTATTTTAGATTATCTTGGTCTGAATGTCTGGCAAGCTTTAGAGCTGAATCTCACTAGCATTCAATTGAAGTATCTGGGTTTCTACTCAGGTGTGTGGCTTCAGGTGATAAAAAGCACCTTACACTTGCTAGTGTAAAATGCTTGCTTTTTTAATATAAGAATGAATAAAGAATGTGAATTCTGATTTTATTTTATTTTTTTTATAAGGTGCTAATTCTGACTTTGGCTTGGTGTTTTGTTTTTTTTTTTGTTGTGGGTACTGGCTTTTCTTACACAAGTTTTACTTTTCTGTTCAAGTTCGTGAGGGTGAACAAGGCGATGTGGAAACCAGACGGATTGTGAGATACCCAGACAGTCATCAGCTGTTTGTTGGGAACCTTCCCCATGATGTGGATAAATCTGAGCTGAAAGACTTTTTCCAAAGTAAGTTAGTTTCTTTGCTGTGTCTCAGGGTATGGGGGTTGTAGCCATCAGTGTGGTCAACAGAGCATTCTAATGTATGACCCAAGAACTTGGCTTTTCTCTTGCAGGCTATGGCAATGTTGTTGAACTCCGCATCAACAGTGGTGGAAAGCTCCCCAATTTTGGGTTTGTGGTGTTTGATGATCCTGAACCAGTTCAGAAGATCCTTAGCAGCAGGGTAAATAAACTTCTAGTCAGTGAGTTTTGATCTGTTAATACCAGGCATTGTTCTTCAGGTTAACAAGAAAAGATTCTACTTGGTCCCTTTGGCCTTTCTTGAGCATATTAAAGTAGGTGTGATGTCTTGTTATTGATGTAGCTTATAACAACTTAGGTGAACATGAATTTATTCATTATAAAGCCTTTTTCCTATAGGAAACTGCAGAACTGTATGCAGGAAGCAGGTAAATAACTTTCAGGAAGGCAAGGTAGAGAGCCTGACCCTATAGACAAGCAGAATCTTCTTTGTCAAAGAGTTTGAAAGGGAAGAGCTATACTAGTGTGCTGGTTGAAAAGAATTTCTTCTACCAAAGGCAGGAGGTACTTGCTCAGCTTGTTACCAGTGATTGCTAATGCAAAATGTGCATTGTATGACTGTATAGTGTGGTAGTTAAAACATCTGGATGCAGTGTAACACTGTGCATTGTCCTTGCTTACAGCCTAGCTTTTCACCAGACTGGGACATCCTTTGTTTTCTTACTATACAGCAGATTTGACAGTATATTTCTCTTCTTCAACTGAAAGGTAACTCAGGTGCAGATTTGTAAACCTTGAGATTTGGTCTGAGTTTGGGCTATTTCATGTGGCCAGACACCTTTAGCTGTTGGATGCCAGCAGCATTTGTGGCAGTGCTTAATGAGTTAGTGTGCATGAAGCCCAGCAGTCCTAGAACTCCTGCAGGAAGCTGGCAGTTCAAGATCAGAATGCTGATGGAGAGTTGCTTCTGTAAGTGCTGTCCTACTATTGGGGGGTGAGCAGTCCAGTGTGGTCTAGGATAAAGTTTAAACCAGGTGATTTGAAAACAGTGCTAAAAGTAGGTTGAGTAAATCTGGTTGATTTTGGCCTGAATTGGTGTGGGAACAAGTAATACAGCAACAGTGGGTCCTTAAGCCATTTCTTAGCTGCAGGTAATGTGTGCATATCTTCAGCAGTGACTTAAACTTGTGAGGGAGAACTTTAGTTCTCAAAAATGCAACTTCTCCAAGTTCCAGACTTCATGTCCAGGGAATATCAAAGACATGCTTAGCTAAGGGATTTTTGTGGCCTTCTACTTGTTTGCTTGTTCAACTGGGCCACCCTGTGTAACTGGAGCCAGAGAAAAGAGTGAGTGCTGGCTTCCAAGTTAGACTTGGAATGTGTAATGGTTGGTGCACTCAAAGTATCTTTTTTACAAGCCTGTGTAATTGCTTAAGTTATAATGGATGGGCATGGTTTTCTGAAATAAGGTATTTATTTTACATGGGCTTGAGTCTTATAAAAGCAGTTTACGCACCCACACCTCCTTACTCTGCTTTGAACAGCACTAAATTCTCTCTGCGGTGTCCACTGTGTGAATTGTTTTGCAAACTGGCCCAGTACTTTGAGCAGACACGTCTTGAAACAGTAGGACTCTTTTTGGGATAAGCTTTGCTATAAATGAGTTTAAAAGGCTTTGGTAGACTGTTCGCCAGTGAAGCTAAACCTAATGTCTGCTACCTGCTGTGAAACGTGTGAGTTTACACTGGAGTTAGTAATGAGGCTGTAACATGATGCTTGGATCTAGCTGATGGCTAGGGGAGAGCAACATGTTTCTTCCTTAGATCTGTTCTACTGAACAGACTATAGAAGCAGAAGTGAATGACTAGTCTTTCCATATGATGGGAAAGCATTGTGCCTGTGCCAGCAATGCATCCTATCTTTCGTGTTCTTGTTTGCTATGTAGCTGCAGGAATAACTTGAAACAAGTGAGTCCTTATTCCTGTATTTTGTGGATTCTTTCAGATTTCAACTTTTAATCTTCAATTGAGGTTTGTGGGATGTTGCAGTCCTGCTCCTCTTTGTTCTTGTTTCAGTGAGATTTCCCAGTCAAGTGACCGCTTGTCACTGGAATTCTAAGAAATGGAACTTGACTGAAGTGAAAGGCCTGTGTGGTGAGGTGGCAGAGGGGATCTGACACTTTTCATGCTGTAAGGAAAATCAGTTGGGATGCTGCATGGTGGCAGACTGAATTGCCACGTATTACTGGAAGACGTCTAAGAAACAGAACTTGCCTGAAGTGAAAGACTTCACTGGCCTGTGTGGTGAGGTGGCAGAGAGGATCTGACACTTTTGATGCTGTAAGGAAAATCAGTTGGGATGCTGCATGGTGGCAGACTGAATTGCCACGTATTACTGGAAGACGGTTACTGTTAATAGTTCCATTTCTTTTCTAAAAGGTGTTAGAATACTCAGTGTGAACGGAGATTGCTTTTCAAGTGTCAGTTTCGCATCTGTTTTTATACCTTCTCCAGTAAAGTCTGGATGACTATTTGACTATTTTGTTTGACTGTTGCCACTTTCTAGTAACCAGTCATAAAGCACTTCAGTTATCTCTCTTGGAGAGGAGGATGTAAGACAAGGTTGCAGAAATCTGCTTGACATTGAGCAGTTACTGGCAAGTCATTAATGAAAGCACCTTTTCTGCTTTTGTTGCAGCCCATCATGTTCAGGGGAGAGGTGCGCCTGAACGTGGAGGAGAAGAAAACAAGAGCTGCCAGGGAGGGTGACCGCAGAGATAACAGACCACGTGGACCTGGAGGCACTCGTGGGGGGCTGGGAGGTGGGATTCGAGGGCCTCCACGTGGAGGAATGTCCCAGAAGCCAGGATTTGGAGCTGGAAGGGGCATCGGGCAACGCCAGTGAATGCATCACGGATGGTGACATGGTGGCGCAAACCCTTTTTCCTGCAGATTTGTGAATTTCAGCCTTGGGTATCTTGGAATGTGGCCCTAGCCTGTTATAGACTGCTACGTTTGATACTATTTTGGCCCCTTTTTGTTTGTGTTATGGTTTTGTGATTTATTTTTTTTCTAGTCCTTGTCCCAGATTCCAGCTTTGTGGAACAACGCTTTAGGAAAAGTGGATTTTAAAAAGAACAGAACTGAATTTTCTTGTTCACCTCAAACTTACGGACTGGATTTTTTTGGTACCAGTGGTTTTTCCTAAAGGAATGTCTCTTTATTTTTTTTCTTTTTCTTTTTTTTTCCTCCCCCCTTTCTGCTGAATTCGGGTGCATTTCAGTCAGTGGAATATTATTTCACGTGCATGCGTTCACGAGTCTGTAGGAAAACTTAGTACTTGGCAAGTATTTCAAGGGCAGAAAAACAAAACTATTGTTTTATTCTTTGAGGGTCATGAGAACATCCTCTGCTCCGGGGATACTGCCACTTGAAAAATTGACATTCACCTTTCTCTTTGTGGCGCTGTAAAAGTGGAATAATGGGTATCCGTAGAATCCTTTTTTCTTTTGATACATGATCACGGAAAGGAATTGGAACTACTGCTTTACCACTTTAAAATTTTGGATTGTGGGATAGGTTTTAAATGTCTAGAACTTGACTCTTAAAACGCTTTTCCTGAACTTGTGAAAATTTTTTATTGAAATAGGGAGGTTTTTTTCATGTTTAGTTTGTATTTGTATAAAAAAAAAAGCAAAATTGTTGTGCCTTCTATTTATCTCTCATTCCAGTCTTGGCAAATTGTTAAAAAAAAAAAAAGGAAAAAACCAAACAAAAAAAATAAAAAAGGTCTAGATTTGCTTTATCAAGTTGAGAGTATGTTGGAGTTTTTCCAAGGGTTTTCCAAGGTGGTTCTTTCAGTTACTAGGTTTACTAGGTAAAGGTGGGTTATAGCTGATGGTTTTTAATACCTTCTGTTCATCAGTTTGTCTGCATTTAAAGAACTGAAAAAAATACTTTTTGGATGCTGAATTTAGTGACTTGAGGCTGGGCAGGCCCCATTACAAATGTTACAACTGAAGTACAAATACCTCTGTCACATCCTTTACAGTTCAAGCTGCTGTATGTAATAGTTTTGCAGTTCAGGCATGAATTTCATCCCTTGCTTCTACCAGGTCTGAAGTGATTGGGTGGCATTTTTGTCACAAATACAGAAGGTGCTTGTCTGTCCTGGTGTTAAAGATGTTAAGCGCTTTCCACTGTCTGAAAGAAACTGAAAATAAAATCCAAAACTGGGTAATTTCAACTAAAGGTCTTGTAAATTATACTGCACAAAGCAGTACTATTTCTTGTAATGTGTGGTGTTAACCAGCTGGATGGAAATGGCAATTTTGAGTCTGTACCAGACCTTCAGAGCTCTTGGTGATAGAAAAGTGCTGCTTAGTGAGTTTGCTTAACGGTATCAGGGCTCATTGTTTCTGTGTTTTCTTGATTTATTAATATAATCGCTGTGCGTATGCAGTATATCCCTCTTGACCTTTGCTTGCTTTAAAGCTTGAGCGAAGCTGCCCTTGCTCAAAGGGCAGGTAGGTATTACCTGTTCCAGAACAGTAAATTTTTGCCTTTTACTTACCGAACTTAGTGGTCGAGCCTGGTTGTACTAAATGTCAATAGAGTTTTGGTTTCTATCTTCAGAGTTGTTAAACTATGTGTCCCTTTCTTCCTTACAAATGTTTTTTCAGATTGACTTGCTTACAGTCTGTTTCTGAAGACCCAAATATCTTAGTGAACTGGAGAAGAGCAAAGTGTGACAGCAATAGCTGTGGTATGCTCTCACAGCCAGCATGCTGGAAGTACATACTGCTTCCTCTTGTGGTAGTAACTGGTATTAATTAAGAAGTTCTGCATTTTTTGTATCAGGAATGACTGAGGTGAAGCTATGCAATGGAAGTCTTTCACTGAATCTCTTGTCCTTGTTGTTTGTGATGTTTTTTCCTTCTCATTTGTTGGGTTTCTAGTGTTCTTGATGTTAAATCCAAGACTGCAGTAACAGGCTGCTGCTTCAGATTTATCAAAGTGCTATTAATGGAAGCTTTTATAGCTCTTAACCAAATCTGCAAAAGCACCTGTAAGCCTGAAACACCATTTCTGTAGTGGGGGTTGAACAGTTCTGGCACATTGTTGTCTGGTTTAAGAAAGAGCTGAGGAATGTCAGTGAAGAATTCAAAAACCTATGAGGTGAAGTGTGTGCTTGTTTTCATATGAATCATACTCTCAGTATGTTGACCCAGAAAGTGATATTCTTGTCCAAGATGACAGGCAAAATAAAATATTCACAGAAAAATTTCTTGGGATGTCTTGTAAAGAAATGCTTTTCAAAAGCAAGTTACATTGGAAGCATCTTGAACAAAATGTAGTGACTCAGTATTTGCATTTTGGTTGTTCTGTGACTAGTTAATAGCCAGGTATACTGTCAAATGTCACACTGCCTTTTTTATTTAAGCCTCAAGCCCTTCTGTTTCCTCATTGCTGTGCAAAACCTCAGCATCTCTTGTCTAAGGTCTTCAATGCTTTGCATGCATTAATGGTGAAAGATGGCTATGAAGAAGTCATGATTTGATTCACCTCAGCTGGCTGCAGCGAGTTAAATAGTTACAGGATGGCCAACCTCTAATAACCAAGGTAGTCTTAATTCTTTCTAGAAAGAAATTACTACAGGGAACTCTCAAATGACTAAGGCTGTGGTCTCCCTGCTAGCACCTCCACTTCAGTTGAGAATGAGGTGGTGTTTGCTGAAGTGCTTTTGACGTCCCAATGCTCTGCAGGTAGTAGGAAGTGGAGGAGAGTTGGTCAGATCCATTATCAGCTGCTTTTGCACCCACAAAAACCACTTGGATGATGTAGGGAACATTGATCCTTACACCTTAATAATCTGCCCTTCTGAGAGCACAGAGGGGTTCTTGTATGACTAGTGATCTGGCTGATCGTAATAGTATAAGACAAGTAGAAATTAGACTGTTTTGTTTACAGTAGTATTTCATACCACCTGAACCAAAACTGGAAGCCACACTGCCTTTGCTGCCCTTTCTTTGGTTAAGGGCACTGTAAAATTAAGTAGGCTTAGTTTATCCCTTGTGCAGGGGAAAACTGGAGTACTCTTAGGTACCAGCAGACTTACAGGGTGCTGGTGTGTAAAGCTGAACTGAAATGTTTTGGTGTTCAGGACTTCAGGTGTGCAGTTGAGGATTCAGGCAGGGATCACCTGTTTGTGCTGCAGGGCCCTCTTTACAGGTTCTTCTTGCTTTCTTATGTTAAGAATCATTTGCTGAGAGCTGAAGCTCTAGTGTTCCTGGGTGTACACTAGCCATATACTGTGTGAAGGTGGTGGCCATACTGTTGGAAATTGGGCTTTGAAGAGGGGATTTACTCCTGGAGTATGAAACGGCCTTTGTTGTAACAGTTCTGACTTGAATCTGAATGAGAAACATTCTTCGCCAGTGCCACATGGAGTCGATGCCCTTTAGATGTGCGAGTGTTTTCCTTGATGAAAAAGATGGTTCTGGGTGCAGGTATGAAGATTTGGAGCTGCTGATTCTGCACATAGTGGAGGAACGTTTTGAACAAAACGGTTTTTAACCGTTTCTTTACACACTGCTGCCTGTGCTTTAGCAGGAAGTAATTATCTTGGTGGTTGTTTCATCTCCCACCAGTACCATTCTTACACCAGCTGGTAACTTGAAAAACTGCTCTCCTAAGGTCTTGATGATAATGTCTTGAATGTAGAAGATAGGACAAGGGGGTTTGTTAATAGCTTGTCTGGTTATGAGACATGCAACAATTGAGTAAAATGCTTTCAAACTCCATTCCTCAAAGACAGCAGATTTTAGAGTAATGGTGTGTTCTCAGAATAGACATGGGAGGCAGGATGTTGTCCTTCTATTTTCTGTTACAAAATGCTACTTGCCAAGCCAAGTGGGATCTGCTGTTCCACTGATGATATTTCAAACTTGACAAAGCACCTGACTGTGGATGGAAAAACACTTTATCCTGTCCATCTTGGAGATTTAGCATGAGTGGCTATCCTTTAACATTCTGAAATGTCATTTTGGGTGTCTGAAGGTCAGTTCATCTACTGAAGAATTTTAAGGTTATGTATAAATAATGCCATGTCAGAGCTTGAAAAATGGTACATGAAATACCTTTTGGTTTTCTTTATATGAACCCTACACCCAAGCAGCTAAGCTCCTTGCCGACCTGTTTCAATTTGCACGAGAATTTAAGGCATATGTTGCCTCTAATGAAAGTATTGCTGTTCGTTTGTGTCTGATTTTAAAATCCAGGGTATTGCAGAGACAACATGAACAGAGCTTTCTCTTTGGGTACCTGTTATTGCGTGAAAGGCCAGAGCAAATCAAGGTGTCTCATAGAGACTAGAGGTGCAATATGTCCCTCTTTGGGGGGCAGATAAAACTTGCTTGTTCTGCCTGGACTTGATCTTGAATCCTGGGGAGGATGGCTAACAGTGTGTTAGCCAAATGTGTTTAACCTTGCAAGAGTCTGAAATAATAGGGAACAGTTCAGGAGGCTGATACTGCTGCGGTAGGAATTCCTTTGTGGGGTGGAGCTCAGGAGGTCACAGATGGGAGAGATTATTCTTCAGAATAAAAGGCTTAACAGTAAAACTGATCTTCTGCCTCATTTCCAAGAAACATTATGTTAGCACAAATGCAGCAGCAGTGCGGGCTGCAGTGTGGAACCTCTGGCACTGAAAACCCATGGAGAGAACTTCAGAAAAATCTTTTATTGGAATGGGGATGAATGTATGACTCAATAAATAGATTTTATGTACATATAACAGCAGAAACTTTACATTCCATCTTCAAACTGCTGAAATAAACTTTCCTTTTAAAATTTTTTTACAAGACAGAAAAACAATCTGCCACTGTTAGTGTGGTCATGCAAATTGTATAAGTTGAAGTTTATTTCATCATGATGTAAAAGTGCTGCTTTTAAGGAAGCAGTTGCTTTGCACTCTAACCAATGTAGCAAAATATCCTTAAATGGAGTGTAAGGCCATACCAATTTTGTATATGTATCTATTTATTATAAATCCATATAGAAAAGACAGGGAGGTCCCTTTTTAAGGGGAGTAGGGATAAGATACATAAGCACTTCATGATTAAGCTAGTTCATTCTCTTTGAAGGGTTTTACATCCAAAGTTTTGAGCATGGGTACACTTCATGTTCTTTCTCTGGTCTCTCCTCTGTTCTTTAGGAGAAAGTAGCATGAAAGTTAATAAACATTGACTTTTTCCATTAATTTTTCAGACTTGTGTTATTGAACCAGTAGAGCTCGTCAGCACTTGAGGTGCTTATTTCTCTCTTTTTTTTTTTTTTACCTTAACTCCAGTGATTAATTCTTACTCTGAGTACTTTTCCAGTTATCTCCTGTGAGATGCTGATATTTTAGCACCCATCTGTAAGGAAGAAAACTAAACCAGCTGAATGTGAACTTTCAATGCCTATTTTAAAGAAGCTAATTTGAAGTTAAAGGGAGGTGAATTTTGTCCTTTTAACAGCAGCTCTTTTTCCTGTGCTTAAGAGAGTTGGTCAACCTGGGGCAGTTTTAATGCTACTGCTTCTTTCTGAAGCCTCAATAAGATTGAAGAAGGAAAATGCTCTGGCTTTGCCAATCCTGTTCTGATCATGAACAGACTTGAGAGATACCTGTATCCTGGTAAGTTTTTAACAAGCACACCAACAAAATGCAGAAGTAATTAAAATCTGGGTTTAGTATTTACAGAAGAACAGTGATAATGGGCTCTGATGGATGGGTGTGTCAGGAGGGTATAATCCTCTGTGAGAGGGTTTATCTGTTGGCAGACCCCATGGTTTTACCCTGAGCTACCCTAGGGAGCGTAGGGTGACAGGTATTGCCCTTTCTGGAGGAACAGTGAGTGCTGACAGAGGGATGGGGCAGCCTGTAACATCTCATACTGTGGCTGATAAACCCAACCCAAGTCTTCTGTCAGAGCCCGTGTCCCTGATACAAACAGCACTGGCGCTGTTGTATTTTGGAACAAATGAGCTGTAAGTAGAGCTTTGGAGACAAAGATTTTCTTCATACAAATGGCTGGGATGATGGGAGAGACAGAAAATAGGTCAAAACAGAGACAGCACTTAATAGGCTTTTTTTCAAAGTTTTTTGGGAAGTAGTCTTTCTAGATAACAGATTTTGGGGAGTTTGACCAGTAAGGTGGATACTTCTGGGAAATGGAGACACTGTTTATCAAGGACACAAGGAAAACCCTCTCTAGGTGCTGAACTGCTCCCACTTCAATTTGTATGTTTTCAACTAGGAAACTGCTGTGTCTGTGTGTGTTTGTATCTCCCCTCCAAATTAAAACCCAATGTGCAGCAGTTGTCCTGAAGAGAAATAGCTTAAGTATTTTTATTTTTCTTCTAAAGATAAATTCATTTACAAAATGATGTAAATGGGTGTGCATTTATTGGAGGGGAGAAATTCCTGGATCCTCCCCTCCTATTTTTTTTTATACCATTTAAGTGTAAGTTTTTCATTACTCCTCAGTTTTAATATAATAAGCATGATACGCTGTACACCGTGGTAGGATGTAAGTAGACAACACAGTCCATAGTATGTCACAGTCCACAATGATGTTAGCCTGCTTATGGCTGTTGTTTGATCTTGGGTGGGTGGTTACGAAACAGCTGCTTGGGACAGGCTTGTGCATCTTCAGGATTCAAAGGCTGCTTCCAGAATGGTGTTCACCAATGCTGCAGGGATGGAAAACCGCAATGAAATGCACTGACCTTTGCATGTCAGGCCATTTTTGGGTTAACTCCTTAGTGTGTTACTTCATCTTTACATCTCTCTAGATCTCTTAATTCACTGAAGTTTTACTCTTTATGCGTGTGTGAATGGCTTTTAGCACAGTTGCAGTCTATTTCAGTTCTTTTGAAGCCGTCATCTCCTTGCTGCAGCTCAGTAAGTCTGTGAAAGAAGAGGTGAGCTCTGGCTGTGATCTGTGCTGTCAGTATGTCACAGCCAGACTCGGGAACCACACAAACTTATCTTCTTGTGTATGAATCCCATTTCACAGCAGGCTTGAGATGCTCCAGGTGGTACATTTTTCCAAGATAATCAATTCCACATGCATGTGGTGAGTCACTTGGCCTTTGTGCCTTAATGTCTGTCTGTCACCTCATGTGCCTCTGGAGTCAGCTTGTCTCCTGACCTGCCGCATCAGTCATCGCAGGGAGTGCAGTGCTGATTGTATGGTGAAGATGCTCTGATGTTGCAGTAAGCAGCAAGATGGAGCTCAAAGGCAGAGTTCAAGCACAACAGGTCGCTCTTCCAAGCAAGGGGAAGATAGATCACATACCTGGCTCTCAAATTCTCACATAAATATTGCTGTTTGGACCTTAGTGTTTATTTTGCAAATATTCCATTTTGGATTCTCCCGCAGCTGACAGATCCCCAAATTAACCTCCTGTCTTGACCTGATTTAAGGAGGGATATATTGACCATATCTTTGAGATGCATGTGTCTTTCAGCTGCCCTGTCCAGTTTAGTAACCCTGCTCAGTGCTGGAGCACTGTGAAAGGATCATCAGGCCTCACAGGAGGTGCTGTTTTTACAGTTCTCCACTTCGAGTAGGTTAACTTAGGGATTTGTCAGCTTGGTCCATGCTGATTTCCCCGGCTTGTTTCTGATCTAAGTGAAAGAATACAGGTGTTTTGGGCAGAAACATAAACAGGTCTGGGAAGAGAGGGACAGAAAGGAAACAGTACACATTCTGTGTAGGCAAAGGCAGAGCAGAGTGTTTCAAAACCCTTATTAAGCTATTTCCCCAGCCTAGGCAAGCATGAGGTAAAGGAACTTGTGCTCCCTTCTTCGAAGACATTGTTAGGTCAGCCTCTAGTTGAGTGTTTCTTGTAAAGCTGAGCTCTACTGCTGTGACCCTTAGCACTGGCCACTGTTACTTAAAACCACAATGAGAGGATATAACAACAGAGTAACTCATTAGTGCTGTCATTTTCTGGTTGAGTTTTCTTTTGGTGGTGTTTTTTACTCATTAAAAAGTGGGAATGATGGCAAGCAGAGGCTGTTTGTTATATTTATGCCTGTGAAGGGACATACAGGTGTCTCTCAATTTAGGTGTTGCAATTGATCAGCGAGATGCATTCCAGCACCTTACATTACAGAGGTTGCCCCTTCTCCACTTCCTTTATTTTCTGGTTTATTGAGCTTTGTTGTTAAGGTGACACTGCCTATGCTGTACTGTAAGTCAAGCTTTATGACTTTTCAACCCCTCAAAGAACAAGCAGCAGTATTTAAAGCCTCAACTCCCAGGAGGACCACATGGACTGGGATTGCAGTTTTAATGCTGTTTGTGTGTGCATTAAACACATTTAAGTGTGACTGCACTTGCTACAGTGAGGAGTAAGTACTACAAGCTCCTGTGTCTTACAGTAGTCTTGATCTGCTCTTCCATTCTCCTCTCTGATTCCTGCCCTCACTCTAATCTTGGGTAGAGAGCTGAATTTCTAGAGCTCCTCTACTTCTAACGCTGCAGCCTTGGAGGAGCAGAGCTGGCCTAAAGTTGTGGTCACAACATTGTTGTTTCCACTCACCACACATCACAAGCTCCCAAGCTGACCCTGTCTCTCAGGGGCTCATGTGTTGGTTCTTTACGTTGCCACAAGAGCTGTGCTGAGGACACCTTTAGAAACGTGTAAGTGGATATCCAGGAGAGGCTGCTGAGGCACTGCCCCTGGCACCATCTCTGCACTATTGCATAGTTCTAGTTCAATAAGGGTCAGTATCTGGAGATTAGGTCAAGCAAGCCCCAATCCTGCTATTGTTGGAAGTAATGGCTTGTTGATCTCCACAGGGCTATGAAAGCACAATGCTGATTTAAGCAACATGTACTATCAAGCCTCCACTATAATTGTGACTGAGGATCTCTTCACTGCAAGGTTGATTCAGGCTTGAACTTGGAGCTGTAATTTAGTGCCCAGATTCTGTGGTGTGCTCAACCCTAGCCAGCTGGCTCAGCTGTCTGCAGCCTAAAGCTTGATTCATGCAGCAAAAGCTACTTGAGAGCTCTGTGCCCCTCAGACCTGACAGCTTCAGGCCAGCTCTACCTGTCCCTGCTTGTGCCAAGCTTGACTCACCTGCATAGCAATGACATACTTACAGCTTTATGCCAGTGCACATAGTTAATGACAGTACCTTGTGCCCCAGCCAGGCTCAGCCACATTCCCTGGGTAGGTGACAGAAGGTGTCCTTGTTTGGCTTAAGCTACTTATGCAATTCAAGTGGCAAATCTATAAATAAAAGCTAATTTCAAGCCAGGCTGATGGCTTATTTATGATGATATTATCCTATGCCCAGGAAAAGATAGATGATTACTGGAAGTGCCAGCATACTTGAACCTCAGGCTGGGAACAGGTACTGGGGTTTTGTATTCTCTCTTCTTGCTGAGAACTACTGTTGGGAAGCTGCTGAGGTCCCTCTCCCTTGTGCTTTTTGTGGCTGGCTTCTTAGTGTTGGTAGGAGCAGTAGCAGTGCTAAGCAGAGCCTGCATGCCCCAGCAGTGATCCTTTGCGTGCTGACGGGAGTAAACCAACAATGAAGCTGTCTCTGCCTTCCCCTGAAGTGGCAACATCCCTCGTGCTGAATCTTTTCCCAGTCTATATACTATCCCTGTACATGGCCCAGGCCAAACCCAGGCTAAGCCATCTCCAGTACTGCTGGGAGCCTGCCCTATCCCAAGATGGGCTTCAGCATGCTGTCTGTGGTAGACCCAGAAGCAGGAATATCACAAACCGAAGATTCCCTTACAATTTCCACACGGAAGCCTGTCAGTAAAGTGCATGAGGGCTATAACTTAGGCTTGCTAGACTTAATGTTCACAGTTACTTGGTATAATCTCTTAATTCCTGCT